>NW_026111751.1:72500-112500 GCF_024679095.1 Eriocheir sinensis | reverse complement strand
CAGCAAGAAGGAAAGGTAGATGTTGACAGGCAGAGGCGAAAGAGTTTGACCAGGCAGGGTGACAGCACGGAGGCACAGTTTTTAAGGACAATAGGAGGCACTCCATCAGGTCCATAAGCCATCTGAGGATTGAGGCCAGAGAGGGCATAGAAAACATCATTTTGAAGAATCTTTATAACAGGCATAAAGGAGTCAGAGGGGGGATGAGTAGAGAAATATGTGTGTGTGTGTGTGTGTGTGTGTGTGTGTGTGTGTGTGTGTGTGTGTGTGTGTGTGTGTGTGTGTGTGTGTGTGTGTGTGTGTGTGTGTGTGTGTGTGTGTGTGTGTGTGTGTGTGTGTTGGTGTGTGTGTCTGTGATCTCTTCTCTCTCTCTCTCTCTCTCTCTCTCTCTCTCTCTCTCTCTCTCTCTCTCTCTCTCTCTCTCTCTCTCTCTCTCTCTCTCTCTCTCTCTCTCTCTCTCTCTCTCTCTCTCTCTCTCTCTCTCTCTCTCTCTCTCTCTCTCTCTCTCTCTCTCTCTCTCTCTCTCTGAAGCCTTTCCAATCAGCTCCCCACCACTCTTCCCTTACGATCTCTCCCAAAGTATCCTCCACTTTTCCCTTACGTTTTCTCCCCAAAGTTTCCCCTCCAATATTCCCTTACGTTATCTCCCTAAAGTTTCCACTCCCCTTTTCCCACCCACAAACCAACGCACAACCAACTTCACCACCTCACAGATGTTGCCCAACCCTTTCTTCTACCCCAATCCTCCCACTCTACCTCCTCCCCACCACCACACCCCTGCCTCCTACACCAAACAACCCTCCCCTTCCCCTCTACCTCCCTCCTTCCTCCAACCTCACTGCTGCCTCCTCACCAAACTAACCCCTCCCCTTTTCCCTCCGCAGGTGCCGCCCACAGAACCCTGGAGGCGGATCAGCTGTGTCCCACCTGTCTTTACTTCCTGCCCACGTCCGTCGAGGTCACCACACCTGTGGGCATCCCGGCCAACCTCACCTGCGGCGTCAGGCAGCTCGGGGACAAGAAGGTGAGAGGGAGGAGAGGAAGGGAGATCAGATTTAACCTAGTCCTTAATGGTCTTGGGTGAGGAAGGATATGAGAAGGTAAAGAGGAGATGAATGTGAAAAGTGAGGAGAGAAACGGAGATCTGATTTCACCTATTCCTTTCTGTTCGTTGGTGAAAGAGAGGAAAAGGAGATGAGGGAAAGGTAGGAGATGAGGAGCAGGAGGTTGTTATAGTAGGATATCAATATATTACTATTATTATTTAGTATCACCACGAATTAGGCATACAATTGTCAATGGAAAAAACCCACGACAGATAGATCACGCCACCTTATTGGAATGCCGTCCGTCAGTGTTTACCGTCTCAGTTTGTATACAAAGCATTTCATAGTGCGTGGAGGTTACCTTGACGTACGTGACCAATTGTAACTTAATTATTTTCCAAGCTATAACTCGTCACTCCTTCACGAGAGTCCGACTGACACACAACGGCAGTCGCTCTCGCTCCGACGCTCTTTGTACTTATAGGCTAAGAATATATTCGCCTTAAGGAAGCTGAAGTCTTAATCAACGCCCTTTAAACGCCCCCCGGTTCACCGTTACAAGGTGAGGATATGAGGAGGTGAAGAGGAGATGAAGGTTAAAAGTGAGGAGACAAAAGGAGCTCTGAGTTCATCTATTCCTGTTCTTGGGTGAAAGAGGAGAAAGAGGAGGTGAGGAGAAGATGAGGAGCAAGAGGTGAGGAGAAAGAATAAGTAAGAAGAGAGGAGACAAAAGGAGCTCTGAGTTCATCTATTCCTTCCTCTCCCTGGTGTTCCTGTGTGAGGGCTGGAAAGAAAAGATAAGAGGCAGGTAAAGAGGCAAGGTGGAAATAGAAGAGACACGGTGAGCAGAGATGAGGGGGAAGAAGGTGATAAGAGGGAAGAGAAAAGGAGCTCAGAACTCGTCTATTCCTTCCTTGTTAATGGTTTTCATGGGCGAGGGTTACGAGATGAGGGACAGGTGAGGAGATAAGGTGAGCAGAGAAGAGGGAAGAAGGTGAAAAGAGTAGAGGAAATGGGTGAGAAGAGATTAAAGGAGTTCAGAGTTAACCTACTCCTTCTGTTCCTGGTTATACTGTGTGAGAGTTGGAAAAAGGAGATGAAGGACAGGTGAGGAGAGAAGGTGAAAAGAGGAAAGTGAGAAGAGAGGAAAGAAAGTGAGAAGACAGGGGAGAAAGGGAGGTCTGAGGGCACCTATTCCTGCCTCTTCCTGCCTTTCTTGGATGAAGGTTAGAAGGAGGAGATGAGGGGAAGAAGGTGTGGTAGAGGTGAGGAGATGGAACGGAGACAAGGTGAGAAGAGAGACAAGGAACGAGTTACCTTATTCCTCTCTTGTTCCTGCTTTTCCTGTGTAAGGATTGGAGGGAGACGAGGGGCAGGTGAGGAGACGAGAAGGTGGGTGAAAGGGAGGCGAGATGATGATGATGAGGCGAGAAAGCCGAGGTGAGAAGAGAGGAGAGAAAAGAAGCTCTAACTTTACCTCTTTCCTGTTACTGCTTTTACTGGCTAAGGATGGAACGAAAAGATGAGGAAGAGGAAGGGATCACACATCTGCGATCTTTCCTCTGCAACTAACTGCGATACCGAAAATGTTGGAGTCTCAGCTCGGTCGCCACCCGAGAAGTGCGATTTGTTGCGACAAGAAAGATCTTGCGATCCATTACGACGTGTGCTCAATCTCCGCTCGCTTAGTCGTAGACCTTTGCTACCATTGCAGGCGAAGCGAGGAAAGATCGAGTGGGTATCGCAGCTTACTGCAATTATCGCAAATTCCTGCAGGGATTCATCGTGAGCACATCGTGAGCACCTGCGACGTACGCACGATTATTGCAATGGGTAAGGAATGCTGCTCGACTGCTGCTCGACTGGCTCTCGTTTACAGTTCGACTTCGCAACGATGTACTGCAATTAATCGTGACCACCTGCTGGGTGTCCCCACAGGGATGTGAATGAGGAGTGGGTCTGCCTGCCTGTACACTAACCAATCTACCCCTGCAGCAGCAACGCCAACACCATGAGTCTACCTGCCTGTACACTAACCAATCTACCCCTGCAGCCAACACCATGAGTCTACCTGCCTGTACACTAACCAATCTACCCCTGCAGCAGCAACGCCAACACCATGAGTCTACCTGCCTGTACACTAACCAATCTACCCCTGCAGCAGCAACGCCAACACCATGAGCCTACCTGCCTGTACACTAACCAATCTACCCCTGCAGCCAACACCATGAGTCTACCTGCCTGTACACTAACCAATCTACCCCTGCAGCCAACACCATGAGTCTACCTGCCTGTACACTAACCAATCTACCCCTGCAGCCAACACCATGAGTCTACCTGCCTGTACACTAACCAATCTACCCCTGCAGCAGCAACGCCAACACCATGAGCCTACCTGCCTGTACACTAACCAATCTACCCCTGCAGCCAACACCATGAGTCTACCTGCCTGTACACTAACCAATCTACCCCTGCAGCCAACACCATGAGTCTACCTGCCTGTACACTAACCAATCTACCCCTGCAGCCAACACCATGAGTCTACCTGCCTGTACACTAACCAATCTACCCCTGCAGCCAACACCATGAGTCTACCTGCCTGTACACTAACCAATCTACCCCTGCAGCCAACACCATGAGTCTGCCTGCCTGTACACTAACCAATCTACCCCTGCAGCCAACACCATGAGCCTACCTGCCTGTACACTAACCAATCTACCCCTGCAGCCAACACCATGAGTCTGCCTGCCTGTACACTAACCACGCTACCCCTGCAGCAGCAACGCCTACACCATGAGTCTACCTGCCTGTACACTAACCAATCTACCCCTGCAGCAACAACGCCAACACCATGAGTCTACCTGCCTGTACACTAACCAATCTACCCCTGCAGCCAACACCATGAGTCTACCTGCCTGTACACTAACCAATCTACCCCTGCAGCCAACACCATGAGTCTACCTGCCTGTACACTAACCAATCTACCCCTGCAGCAACAACGCCAACACCATGAGTCTACCTGCCTGTACACTAACCAATCTACCCCTGCAGCAGCAACGCCAACACCATGAGTCTACCTGCCTGTACACTAACCAATCTACCCCTGCAGCCAACACCTCGGGTCTACCTGCCTGTACACTAACCAATCTACCCCTGCAGCCAACACCATGAGTCTACCTGCCTGTACACTAACCAATCTACCCTGCAGCAGCAACGCCAACACCATGAGTCTACCTGCCTGTACACTAACCAATCTACCCCTGCAGCAGCAACGCCAACACCATGAGTCTACCTGCCTGTACACTAACCAATCTACCCCTGCAGCCAACACCTCGGGTCTACCTGCCTGTACACTAACCAATCTACCCCTGCAGCCAACACCATGAGTCTACCTGCCTGTACACTAACCAATCTACCCCTGCAGCCAACACCTCGGGTCTACCTGCCTGTACACTAACCAATCTACCCCTGCAGCCAACACCTCGGGTCTACCTGCCTGTACACTAACCAATCTACCCCTGCAGCCAACACCAAGAGTCTACCTGCCTGTACACTAACCAATCTACCCCTGCAGCCAACACCATGAGTCTACCTGCCTGTACACTAACAAATCTACCCCTGCAGCCAACACCATGAGTCTACCTGCCTGTACACTAACCAATCTACCCCTGCAGCAGCAACGCCAACACCATGAGTCTACCTGCCTGTACACTAACCAATCCACCCCTGCAGCAGCAACGCCAACACCATGAGTCTACCTGCCTGTACACTAACCAATATACCCCTGCAGCCAACACCATGAGTCTACCTGCCTGTACACTAACCAATCTACCCCTGCAGCAGCAACGCCAACACCATGAGTCTACCTGCCTGTACACTAACCAATCCACCCCTGCAGCAGCAACGCCAACACCATGAGTCTACCTGCCTGTACACTAACCAATATACCCCTGCAGCCAACACCTCGGGTCTACCTGCCTGTACACTAACCAATCTACCCCTGCAGCCAACACCATGAGTCTACCTGCCTGTACACTAACCAATCTACCCCTGCAGCCAACACCATGAGCCTCATTGACTTTATCGACAGTGACACTGTGAAGAATCCTCAGCTAGTGGCAGTTAGTGGCCTTTGAGAGACTGCACATAATGACCCTCCAGTATGTTGCACAGCTGATACATAAAAGGAAGAAAAGGAAAGGGGAACTGGTGGAGAAACTTTGGTCTTCTTACTCCTTTGGGGGGTTTGCTGTCCCTCCTCTCCTTCGGTATGATGTAGAAGGGGTCCTGAAGGGGACAAGACGTTGTGTGGCACACTGTGGAAACCAAGCGAGGGAGCGTCCTCCTCCTTCTCCTCCTCCAAAGATTGCTCCCTCCCTATAGAATGGAGCACGGCCCTTTGCCAAAGGCGGCCCGTAGCAGGGTGCCGACACACCGACTCTATCGGCGATCGAAATCTAGCCGACCAAGTCGGCCCCTCCCTCTCACATTTTCTACTCCCGTTCATCTCCATTATTCCTTCCCATTCTCGTTTCTTAATGTCCTTCTCTCCCTCCTAAATTGCCTCCGTTTTCTACTGTTTGTTCTTCCTCCTTCCCTTCTTCGATCCCTTTTCACCCTTCCTCTCCTACCTTTTCTCCCTCCCAGTTCCTCCTTCCTCTCCTCTTTTCCCATTCATCCTGCCTTCATCCCAAACACTCTTTCAGCCTAATGATAACTCAGCCCTCCCTTCCCTGTTCCAACTTTGCAGCCCAGTAATTACTCTTAGGCTCCGTCCTTTGCCCTCTTATGATTCTATGTCCTCCGGGCCGTGGTTATGCGTAGTTAAGGCATATCAAGACCTGACAGACACGAGGCAATACTCAGATTTGGTCTAACTACTATTTCTACTACTACTACTACTACTACTACTACTATATTGTTTAAGAGAGAGAGAGAGAGAGAGAGAGAGAGAGAGAGAGAGAGAGAGAGAGAGAGAGAGAGAGAGAGAGAGAGAGAGAGAGAGAGAGAGAGAGAGAGAGAGAGAGAGAGAGAGAGAGAGAGAGAGAGAGAGAGAGAGAGAGAGAGAGAGAGAGAGCTAATGCAAAACAAGCAAAAAGGGAAGCAAGAAGGAAAGAGACAAACGGATTCTGCCCAGGAAACCATTCTAAGGTCATCAGGATCTGTCACGCTCCTTCGGCCCTTCGTTCTGCCATCCCGGATCCGACAGACTCCGTGATCGGCGCCTTCACGGTATTTTCGATTAACTTAATATTCCCGTCTGGTGGTTTTAAGAGGCAAGTCTTGCTCCAACCCTCCTCGCCTCGGCGGGGCTGGGGAGCGTCAGGGGGCCCAAGGTCTTCCTGGCGAGCGTCGCAGAGCCCAGGAGTCCCGGCAGAGCGCCTCGGCTCCCCCGGGGCGTTCATGGCGGTGCTGGAGACCCCGAGGGTCCAGGGGCGGGGGGCGGGGCCAGCAAGACAGTACTGACCATCTCAATAACCAGACGACCCAAGTAATGACACGTTCGTTACACGTTGTGGAAGGAAGGTACTGAAGGCAATCGTGTCATCTCAACAAAAACAACAGAAAAAATCAGAAAAGACAAAAATCTAGCATCAAGGCGTGTGGTGTTGTGTGTTGGTATGAGTTAGTCTTTTCTGGGGTGAAGGAGACTTGCCCATACCAGCGCACAGCACCAAGAAAACACGATAGAAGAAAACACCGAGAAAAAGGATAGAACAGAAACAATACCAGAAAAGGAATCATGCAGAAAGAGAATAAAAGAAGGAAATTATAGAAAAAGACCACCAAAAATGATAATATAGAACCACAACATCGATAAAAGGAAACTATCGTGTCATCTCATCAACTACAAAAATGGACAAAAAAATCACAAAGCGACAAAAAGACAAAAAAATGTAGCATTAAGGCGTGTGGTGATGTGTGTTGGTATGGGTGGGTCTTTTCTGGGGTGAAGGAGACTTGCCCTACCAGCACACAGCACCAAGAACAGGCGATAAAAAAGAACACCGAGAAAAGAGGATAGAACAGAAACAACACCAGAAATAAGAATGATATAGAAACAGAATATAAGAAGAAGGCGTTTGGTCTTGTATGCTGGGACGAGTGAGTCTTTTCTGGGGTGGAGACTCAGGAGTACCCGCACACAGGACCAAGAAAACGCGATACAAGAGAACACCAACAAAAAGAGGATAAAATATAAACAATACCAGAAAAGTAATCATAAAGAAAGAGCATAAAAGAAGAAGATACAAAAAAAGACCACCAAAAAATGAAAACACAGGATCACAACATCGATAAAAGGAAATATATAGACAAATCATCCACCTTTCGGCCCTGACTAACATCCAAAATCATGGGTGAGTCTTTTCTGGGGTGAAAGAGGCTCATCCAGACCAAGGAACATCAAAAAAGAATGATAATAAAAGAGCACCAAGAAAATTGGATAAAAGCAGTCTAAGCAGAAAATAATGAAAAGAAAAAGAAAACATCACGCAAAGGAAAAATTTTATTAAAGTAAATTAAGTTAAATAAATAAATAAATAACAATTATATAAAATTAAATAATCTAAGAAAAGTACATCATTCACCTTTATGCCTGAACACCAACATCATCAAAAATATGGGCGAGTCTTTTCGGGGGGGGGGGATTCACATGCGTGAATCACACGCTTCATGTAAGTTAAGAGGACGGGAATATGATAATGGATATAGATTTTGTAGCCGCGAAGCAGACGACGTAAAGTGTGCCCCGGAGACCACTTGAGCCACCCCTTCGAATCACATCTTCTTCCTTATCCCTTTTTTTCCGTTTTATTTCTCAGGGTGAGTAAACAGAAGAAAGAAAATGGTGTCTTGGATACTCTTTTTGTCTTTTGTGGTGGAGTGATACATAGCTCTCTCTCTCTCTCTCTCTCTCTCTCTCTCAGCACGGGCCCAAAAAAAAAGGTATCCACGCGTCAATTATAAACAACAATGAAAACGAACACCTCCCACGATTACTGCTCCCCTTCCCCTGTCCCTTCACCCCCTTCCTCCCAACCTTCCATGTCTCCCTACTTTCTCACCCATTAATTCATTTTCCCATTCACCTAACCCATCCACACATTCTCACAAACCTAACCCCCTCACCCACTAACTAGTCGTCCACATCCGACTCACTTACATTCTCCCGTCACCCGCTTCACACACACCCAAGTCATTCACCTTCCCACCCATCTGATACACTGTCACCCGTCACTCCGCTCGGTGACCGCATGGCGAAAGGGTGGACGAGAGGGAATTTTAAGAGATGGGGGTGGTGGTGGGGTGGTGATGGTGGAGGAAGTGGAAGAATGAGAATAGGAGGTAATTGGGTGGTGGGTAAAATGGAGAAATAAATGGAGGTAGTGAAGGAGGTGGAGGGAGAAATGAATATGGTGGCTAGGTGGAAGGGATGTGGTAGGGGAGGTGGTGGAAGAGATGGAGATGGTGGTTGAGTGGCGGTGGAAGTGAAGGAAAAGAAGGAAGTGATGGAGTCGGTGGAGAAAGAGACGCGAGTGTTGTTTGGGTGGCAGTGGAGGAAGAGGTGGAGCTGATGGATGCATTGTGACGGTGCTTGAAACAGCGGGGAAATGTTGCTAAAGTTTCGTTTTTTTTACCGATTGTTTAGTTTAGTTTCCCAGATATTCCTTTTGACGTGGTTGCTGATTTTGTCATGCCATCAACCTTTAAACACACACACACACACACACACACACACACACACACACACACACACACACACACACACACACACACACACACACTTCAACACTTACGTACATGACGCGACGACTTGAAGACACACACAACCCACCTTTCTCCTGTAAAAGAAAAGAAAAATGCAACTAAAAATCTTTGGTGTAAAACTTTCTGACTATTTAATATTGTCTCGCCAACACACGCCTACTTTAATGTTGTACTTTTGTAATAATATGACATATTTGTGGAGTTTTTTGTTCATGGTTAAAAAACAAAACAAAGGGAGACAAAGACACAAAAACATCATAAAAAATCACAAATACCCACAAAATGACAATTAATACATACACTAAGAAAACTAAAAGAAACAAAATTCTAGTTAAAAACAGTAAAGAAGAGATCCACGAATATACAGCAAAGATGCAAACAGAAAACACACAATACCGATAAATAAACACACACACACACACACACACACACACACACACACACACACACACACACACACCGCTCCGATAGCTCAGTGGTTAAAGCTCTGCGCGGCCAGGCCTCGCGGCCTGGCTGGGGGAGGTTTGAGCCCCGCTCACGCCAGGATTTTCCGCTGGTAAAGAGCGGTTACTGTCCCCCCTTGTGCAAGGAGGATGGTGTGTGTGGTGTGTGAAGGTCTCAGCAGTACCCAGAAATCGACTACAATATAATGAGCCTTGCTCTGATCGGAAGGGTACCTGCTGGTGACGACGAGTCCAGCTAGTGATCAGGACGTCGGTGAATTACACACACACACACACACACACACACACACACACACACACACACACACACACACACACACATAAATAAAAGAAAAACACTAGAGAAAGCATAAACTCGTCCCGGCCACAACATGTTCCGGTAAAGTTTAAAAATAAAACACACACACGCAGACTTATTAACGGACCAAGTTAAGGCGGACCAAACAGAGCAGCACGAGTCACACACGAGGAAAACACCGGCCGCAGCGCTGCACGGAGGGGGAAAATAATACGGAAATGAGCGAAAGTAACGGACAAAAAATAATGGTAAGAAGGTTAGATAAAATGATGTTGACCTTGGGCGTGAAGAAAAAGTAATTAGAGCTAAAGTCTGGCTGTGTTATACTACCCAGGAAACCGTGGCCGCGCAGGTAAAAAATGTGAATAAAAGGCGTATAATGTAAAAAGGTACGGTAATTCGGACTTCTAAGGAGAAAAACGTAAATACACAATGAGGGAGAAGGGGGTTGAAGGGAGAGGGGGGATGGGAGGAAGGGTGGTACAAACAGGTCAGTATGGGGAAGGGGGGAGTGGAGGCAGGTAAGAATAGAAAGGTGGAGGGGAAAGCAAGGAAAGGGAAGGGGGAAGGAAGGAAGGAAGAGGAAGGAGGGAAGGAAGAGAAGGGAAAGGAGGAAAAGAAGGGAAGGGACGGGAAGATAAAGGAAGGGAATGAAAGGGAAAGGAAGAGAAAAGAAGGGAAGGGAAAGGGAGGGAATGAATGGGAAGGGAAGAAAAATGGAGGGAAAAGAAGGGAAATAATGGGAAGGGAATGAAAAGGAAGGGACGGGAAGGGAAAGGGCGGGAATGAAGGGAAAGGAAGGGAATGGAAAGGAAAAGAAGGACATGGAAGGGAAAAGAGGGAAGAGGAGGGAAGGAGGAAGACAGGTAGGGAAGGGAAGGGAAGGGAAAGGAAGGGAAGGGAGAGGAAGGGGGATGAAGGGAAGGACAGCTCACCTGGCGTAATTAGTAGCAACATTAGTCTTAAGAAACGGGAGATTACCTGCGTAACGAATGAAAGGAGAATTATCTAAGGGGGAGGTGAGAGGGGGGGTAGGGGGGGGTTGAGACATGACGAGAGGGTGTGTTTATCTTTGGTTTTGGGGAGGAGGAGGAGGGAAAGAAATATGGAGAAAGAAGAGGAAAAGAGGAAGATGGCAAGGGTATAGAGAGTGCCATGATAACGGGAGAGTTGGAAGAGGACGAAGGAGGATTGGAAGGGAGAGAGGGAGGATATCCAAAGTGGAGAACAGGGGAAAGGGAAAGGAGGGAGAATGAGGGTGATGGAGGAACAGGGGAGGAGGGAGAAGGAGAGGATACAAAGGAAGGTCATGTTTAAATAAGAGTTGGAGGAAAACGAGGGAAAAAAGGAAGGAGAGAGGGAGAATATCTAAAGTGGAGGAGAGAAGGGAAAGGAAGGAGAAGAAAAGGAAGGGATCGAGCGGGAAGGAAATTAAATAAATGGAAGGTTGGAGGAAACTGAAGGATGAAAGAAAGCGAGAAAGGGGAAATATCAAAAGTGGAAAAGGGGTGTGGAAATGGAGAGAAGAAGGGAGGAGGAGGAAAAGAGGATGATGATGAGGGAGGGAGAGATATTGCCGGGGCCAAGCCACCAAAGATGGAGAGAAAAAAAAACTATATTGGATAGGATAGGGAAAGCTGCAAGGGATGACAGGAACATGAATGTGGAGGAAAGAGAGAAGGGAGGAAAAATTACTGGAGGTAAACTGTGATAAGAAAATAAGAAAAATCTGTAATGAGAGAGAGAGAGAGAGAGAGAGAGAGAGAGAGAGAGAGAGAGAGAGAGAGAGAGAGAGAGAGAGAGAGAGAGAGAGAGAGAGAGAGAGAGAGAGAGAGAGAGAGAGAGAGAGAGAGAGAGAGAGAGAGAGAGAGAGATAGAGAGAGAGAGAGAGAGAGAGAGAGAGAGAGAGAGAGAGAGAGAGAGAGAGAGAGAGAGAGAGAGAGAGAGAGAGAGAGAGAGAGACTGTATGGTTATAAAAGATACAAATGAATTAAAAATAAAATTGGGATAGGCAGCAAGAAGACAAAAAATCTAGGGGAGGAAAGAAAGATGGAAGGAAGGAAGGAAGGAGAGGAAGAAAGGGCGAGTGAGAGGTAGGAGAGGGTTAAGTTAAACATTGGAAAAGAGAGAGAGAGAGAGAGAGAGAGAGAGAGAGAGAGAGAGAGAGAGAGAGAGAGAGAGAGAGAGAGAGAGAGAGAGAGAGAGAGAGAGAGAGAGAGAGAGAGAGAGAGAGAGAGAGAGAGAGAGAGAGAGAGAGAGAGAGAAACATGCAAAGAGCGAAAGGAAAAGTGCGAGAGAAAATGGAAAGAAGATCGCTGAGGAGACGTGGAGAAGGAAAGGAAATTATTTATACGGAAAAAATGGGGAAGGTAACTGAATGAAAATGAAAAAAAAAAAAACAAGAGAAAAGAAAAGGAAGAAAGGCAAAGGAGTAAAAAACGAAAAAAAAAAGATGAATGAAAGGTTGGAAAGGAGAAAAAACAAATTACAAAGAATATGAAAGGATGAATTGATAAAAATAAGTGGGGAAGAAGAGAAGAAAACAATAAACAGGCTAAAAGAAAACAAACACGAGAAGATGGAAGAAAGAAATTTGAAAATAACAAAATAAGAGAAAGAAAACCAAGAGAAAACAAAAATAATGGAAAATAGAAAAAGGCAACAGAAGAAAACAAAGAAAACAGTAAAAAAATAAGAAACTAATGAAAACCGGGGAACGGCAACATAAAGGGAAGAAAAACAACACGACGAAGAGAAAAGAGAAAACGGTGAAGTGGAGGAGACTGGAGAAAAGGAAAAAAAGAAAACGAATAAAATAAATATGAGGTGAAATATTGAGGAAAAAACACGAAATGAAGAGAAATCTAGAAAAAACGATGACGAGGATAAAATGGTGGAGAAAAGATGACCAGAGAGAAAAAACGGAAATAAGGAAAAAGATGTAATTAAAATAAAGAGAAGAAAGACGGAGAAGAAAATGAAACAATGAGAAAACAAACAATGACGAATGACGAAGAGAAAGAGAAAATGCTGAGGAAGAAACTGGAGGGATGAGAAGAAAAGGCAGAAAACTACGTGATAAAAGTAAGATGAAAGACAATAGTAGAAAACAAAAAATGAAGAGAAAAAAGAAAAAAAAACGACAACGAAGAGAAAAAAAATGCAGAGGAGGCCGGAGCGACGAGGAAAGAAGGAAAACGAGTGAAAATAAGAGAAAAATGAAAACCGGGAAAGACAAATCAAACGAAGAGAAAAAGAAAAACACGACTAGGAAGAGAATGAGAAAACGATGAAGAGAGGAAGAGCCTGGAGAGAGAATAGGAAAGAAGGAGAACGAGGTAATAAAAATAGTCGAGATATCCTGCAGGAATTTCAGAACCCAACAGGAATGTTGCAGCAAAACTGGAATACTGGAATTCCCGCTGGAATATTAGAGATTCGTGAACAGGACGAGAATTCAGGCGTCAGGGAATATATATATATAAAAAAAAAAAATACAGCGAAAGAACCACAAAAACGTGACCGAGATAAAGACAGATGGAGAAAATAAAAGAGGCAGAACTTATTATCACTATCAATATTTTCATCATTATTCCTGTTTTCCTCTTCGCTCCTCTAAAATCCAGATCAATCCAGACCGAACGTTGTCATCCATTCCAGTATCTCTTATTACCCATCCCTGCATTAATCACCTGAAGTCGCCCTCTCTGTATTATTCACAAGTGAGGCGATGTATTGCTTTTCTTTCCATTTAGTATTCCGTTAATCTCCGTACCGGCGTCCTATTCACCACGTCACACTAATACATTTATAGGAAGCACCACGCGCCGCTTCCCATTCTCTTCCTTCCTCTCTGAAGGCCTGCCCCGCGACCCTTTACACACGTAGTACACGGTGGCCGTTTATCTACGAGTTAGTCCAAGCATCAAATCGTGTGCTTCAGTCTGGGCGAGCAATGGTGGTGGTGATGATAGGTGTGGTGATGCTTGTAGTAGCGGTTGTGGTAGTAGTAGTAGTAGTAGTAGTAATAGTAGTAGTAGTTGCAATACTAGTGGCAGTTGTTGAAGTCGTA
Organism: Eriocheir sinensis; assembly: GCF_024679095.1. Classification (NCBI taxonomy): domain Eukaryota; kingdom Metazoa; phylum Arthropoda; class Malacostraca; order Decapoda; family Varunidae; genus Eriocheir; species Eriocheir sinensis. Next base: position 98,850 of record NW_026111751.1, on the reverse strand, counting down.
ACCGTAGCAGTAATTGTAGCAGGTAGTGGTAAGAAAGGTAAGAAAGCAGTGGTAAGAAAGTACTGATGATATACAAATACTAACATGAATATCAATAATTATCAGATATACAAATTGCTGTGAAATCAATCCAATACTTAATCATTCATCTCAGCATCACACTCCCGCCATTCCCTCCCTCCCTCCCCGCCACGACTCCTGTCCTCTCGCCAGTCCTCCTGCCAGTACATTTTACACTCAACGTCGTTTTTTTAATAAATTCTAAACTTTATTACATCCTTTTTTTAAAATTCAGTTTTATTATATGCTTTTATTACTCGAATCGCACATATATTCCCTCTTTTTCCAGCTCATGATTTTTGTCAGGTCTGGTCATTCGTTCTTTTATCTCCCAGTATTTCTTTTTTGTTAGTTACTCCATTAAGTGACGCCAGTGGGGCTATTTCCTTCACTTTTGTCTGTCTCAATTCATGCATGTTTTTCAGGCGTTACATTTATCACGTTTTCTTTATTTCGCTTCACGCATGTTCTTTTAGGATAACTTCACCACCGCCAGCAGTACACGTAACTACCCCCCCCCCCCCCACACACACCATCAACACCAGTACCATCACCTCCTCCATCATCACCAGTACCACCATCCTCCCCCTCCTCCCAGCCATCACTGCTACTACCACCTAACCCACCACCTAAACCACCACTACCACAACCACTCTATCATTCCATTGACTTTCCACCCACTAGAAACAGCAGCTGTACCACCATATTATAGCACTTTAATAATAACAATTATTATTATTATTATTATTATTATTATTATTATTATTATTATTATTATTATTATTATTATTATAATTACTATTACCATTACTATTACTAAAATTGACATTAATAACCTATTCCACGTGTGTTCTGTGATATGCACATACTCTTTCTGATTCAAGCAGATCTACCTGACGGCACACACACACACACACACACACACACACACACACACACACACACTACACCCATTCTGTCCGCTTTAATGACGATGAAACCTGGGAAAAAATAGTAAAACGAGCAAGACCATAAATATCAACTACTGTGGCAAGACAATCCCCAAAATAGTGAGTAATACATACGAAAACTATGCCATTAAAAAGAAACAACAAACTATTCTATTAACAAGCGAACTAAACCTTACGTATCTCGTGTTGGTAAATTAGAAACTCGCCTCCGTAAAACACAAAACAAAATACTCATCCTCAGCAGATTATTATCATCCCGTATTAATTAAGAGCCATCCCTTCCTCGGCCATTCATCATGGAGGGAGAAAGGAGGAAGGCTCAGGAAGCAGGAGGAGCACCGGAGAGAGAGAGAGAGAGAGAGAGAGAGAGAGAGAGAGAGAGAGAGAGAGAGAGAGAGAGAGAGAGAGAGAGAGAGAGAGAGAGAGAGAGAGAGAGAGGGGGGAGGAGAGAGGGGTGAGGGAGGAGAGAGGGGTGAGGGAGGAGAGAGGGGTGAGGAGCGGAGGCCGGCAGGCGAGTGGGGGAGGCGAAGGAGGGAGAGAGGAATGGGACGAACTGGTGGGGAGTATGGAGGGTGAAGCGGGAGTTTGGGGGAAGCAGTTGGGGGGATCGAGGAGTAAAGGGGTACTAGAAAGGGATTGGCTGGGGGTGAAATTAGATGGGGGTAAGGAGATGATATGCTAATGATGGTGGGGGGGTGGAGGTTAATTAAAGACGGATTGAGGGTGGGGGAGGGAGGATCAGGAGGGGAAAGACAAACCATTTAATTATTAAAGGGCGTGGGAGATCGCTAGTCACATTATTACCTTGTTAAAGCTCAAAGCAGTCCTCCCTTTATTTTTTTCTAATCCCTTTTACTCTAGGCTGGGTTAGTGTTGATGGTTTGTCATGGGTGTGTTTATCCCTCAAGTGTTTCGTTCCCGATCGTCATGTCCTAAGTAATCGGGCAAGCTGCGAGTGTAACAACCTCTTAATATAGTCCCTTGTTTGATGGCGTAATATAGAGCACCTACAATACCTGGTGAATGGTTAGCCATATTTAGGTGGAATCCTGGAATACCCTCAGGAATAAGACGGGAATACAGGTGTCAGAAGTAAAAGAAACGAAAACCACGAGAGAGAGAGAGAGAGAGAGAGAGAGAGAGAGAGAGAGAGAGAGAGAGAGAGAGAGAGAGAGAGAGAGAGAGAGAGAGAGAGAGAGAGAGAGAGTCTACTGTAATACATATTGGACTAAAATATTGAAACAAATAAAAGCTGTATTTCAAAGATTGCGTTAGGTGAAGAATGTAAGAGTTTCAACAGCTTTGGTTAGGATTTGTGTGTGGTGATGAGAGACTACGCGCCGGGCAGCTTCATTTGGACCCGCACGGAACGACACCCGGCTCGAAACACCAATACGGAACCTTGACGAGCTCAGGATACTTCGCTCGTTCCATCATTACCGGAAGCCTTATGGACGAGCTAAGCATGGACAACACCAAGTATAAGCTACATACACAACCTTAGTGTAATAAAAGATGCATTACGTAAAATTAACACACTATCGAGACTTGCTGCGGCTTGTCTTGCTGACCCTAAGACCCTCCTCTCCTCCCTTCCCCTTCCCTCCTTTCCTCCCAGCAGCCTGAGGTGCGACGATTCTCTCCTCATCACTCCCTCACACTCACGCTCCCCGGTTCCTTCACACTAATTCCTCAGCACTGTGTCAGATTGAGGCCCCGTTTATGCTACACACACCCACGCCGCCCCGTCCCTCTCGCTGGGGCGGGGCAGAGCGCGACTCACACTCCGATCACCGCCGCGGCGTCATCATCACCGGCCAGGCACCGATGACGTCACGGCCGGCAGCCAATCACAGCACGGAATAACCTCCTTCAAATAATACTAATTATAAATCTTTCTATACCTTCAATTCACTCCTCAGGCGATTCTCAACACGGATAAACCTCATAATCACTGTAATAATCAAGAATAGTCGCACGGGAAGGAGCAAACTGGCAGGACAAGGCTTCAGGCGGCAGGGCGCTCACTCCATCCAACGCACCGGCCTCCCCTGCCACATTTATGGTTTATATGCTGCGTCCCTTCCTGCAAGAAACACACCACACCGTTCCTCACCTTGATTCTCGCGTAGGGCAGCCTCAGCCAGCCGCCGCCAGCCACACGACACACGACACGCGCGACACACCCGCCGGGGACCCCAACACGCACGGCACACGTACACGCCCTCACTCCGCCACGTTGCGCGGCACTCTGGGCTCGGCGTGACGTCACCGATGCGCCTTTGTTTTACCTACAATGCCCAGATGGTTTTGTTGACATCAAAGACTATAGAACAAAGACTATAGAAGAAAGACAGGAAAGCTGAACGAAACTCTGTGAGCATCCTGGCGTCGGCTCGCTAGATGGCATAGGTGTAATATCGACACCCACGACCAAGACCAAGACCCAAGTCTGTTTGTTTACCTTTGACACGGAGTACCTGACAGGACACGCCTTCGCCTGGGCCACACACGCCTCAGCGCCTACCTCCACCGCTTGCGCCTGACCTCCGACCCTCACTGCCCTTGGTGGTGCATGACCGTCGAGGAGACCATTGAGCACCTCCTGCTGCACTGCCCACGCTTCCACTCCTAGCGAGTGCTGCTCAAACACCACCTCGGCGCCCTGGGCGTGCCCACCTTTAACCTGCCCACGCTGCTGGCGGTGGCAGGCGTCCACCCCTCACGACAATAAGCTGTCATCCGCCTCACCTGCGCCTTCCCCAGGAAGACGGGGCAGCTGACGCGCCTGTGAAACCCTCACAGGACGACACCAGGGCTCAGGTGAGCGACTAGATCGCCGCCGCCCGAAACAACAACAACAACAATAATGTCGGGGATGTCCCATCCGTGATCCCTCTGTGGAAGACGGAAGGGAAAGGATGCCAATCTTGTTTTTCACGTATTCCCGAAGGAAGAAAAAAGGTAAGCATCGTGTATTATCGTATAAACCGTTAGAAACGTAGTTTCGAGAAGCAAAGATTTATCAGAAACAAATGGTATCATTAAATGCCATGCTCCAGATCTTTGATTCTGACATATTTCATGGTATAGATTTGGTCAATCTGTGTACTACTGATGTTGAGGTGCCTTGGCATATCATGACTGACCTCATATTAGTGATAGGACAGAGTATCACTATGTGGCCTAACACCATACTTGAGTGCATTTACATATCTAGATAGGCTTAGTTAGATGAAATTATGTTGGTCAAACTAGAGTAAATAATGTATTTGTACCCTTCTAGTGTCACAGTAATAGCTTTGGCACGTGGTCCATGTTAACCTCACCTTACGTCCAGATATTTTCTCATATTGGCATTTTGTACTTTACTAGAGCGAGTATTTTGTGCATATAATGTGTGAAGAAAGCCTTGTATGAAACTACCGCCGCAAATCAATAGTTAATGAGGTAGCCACCTTCCCCATCTCCCCCAACAAGTATGGGAACCTGTGTGAAGACCTGTGGCAAAGATGAAGTGAAGAACTTTACTAAACTAGCCAAAAATATATACTGTTGGTATATTCATGGTATGATGTTGCTATGTTCAGGGTATAATGTTGCTATATTCAGGGTATAATGTTGCTATATTCAGGGTATAATGTTGCTATATTCAGGGTATAATGTTGCTATATTCATGGTATAATGTTGCTATATTCAGGGTATAATGTTGCTATATTCAGGGTATAATGTTGCTATATTCAGGGTATAATGTTGCTATATTCAGGGTATAATGTTGCTATATTCAGGGTATAATGTTGCTATATTCAGGGTATAATGTTGCTATATTCATGGTATAATGTTGCTATATTCATCGTATCATGGTACTATATTAATCGTATAATGTTGCTATATTCATGGTATAATGTTGCTATATTCATGGTATGATGTTGCTATATTCAGGGTATAATGGTGCTATATTCATGCTATAATGTTGCTTCATCGTATAATTGTAGTTGCTAGATTCATCATATAATGTATAAGGAGTGTAAGAGGAAATTTTATTTAGGTGTTCAGTTTTTCAAAGAGTATAATAAATTCGATCTAGAGAAAAATCTTGTGGTTAGGTGGTAGTCAGGTCAGGACTATAAATGATGGGTTTAAGCTGGGGAAATATAGATTCAACAAGGAAATAGAAAGAAATTGGTTTTCATAGAGGTTGGTTGATGACTGGAACAGACTTAGTAGTCAGATCGTTAGTGCAGAGTCGATAGAGAGTTTCAAAAGAAGACTAGATAAATTTATGGACGAGAAGGAATGGTGGAATTAATATATTATGTGTAGGTGATGTACAGGAACTATCATGTGTAAGTTAAACAGCCTCAAGTAGCTTTCTTATTCTATTATGTTCTTATGGTCATATTTTGAAAATACCCCTCTGCGTTAGTTAGTTTTTTTTTCTGATAAGTGTTTGCTTCGAGATAGATTTTTCTTGTTGCATTTTTTTTCTTCGGTTTCTATAGTTTTCCACAAGAAAAAAACTTACACCGAACTAAAACATGGAAAATTTTGCAGTTTTTCCAACTCTCCTTTTGAAAATAGACAGTAGTTCTGCCACACTTAGAATATTGCAAAACTGTCTGGGATCAACACACTCACAATAATATTACTGAGCTAGAGGCTATACAGAATAAAGCAGCTAGATGAATCAGGCATGATTACAAACATCCTGCATCTTACTGAAACAGGACATTAGATTAGACTGCTTTTTACACATGTTTGCCTTACTCTTCTTCAAGTTATGTCCTTGTGTAAGACAGGTATTAACCAATTTGTATGGCCTGGTATTATGTAACTTTTCTAAGTGAGTGTACTCGTCTATTTGTATATATATATATATATATATATATATATATATATATATATATATATATATATATATATATATATATATATATATATATATATATATATATATGTGCGTGTGTGTGTGTGTGTGTGTGTGTGTGTGTGTGTGTGTGTAAAAATACACTTCATGAACTATGGTCTTCGCAGTTACCACCCACCACTAATGAAAGATATAATAATCATATAATACATAATGAATGATGAAAAAATAAATATTGTTGATACATAAAGTCAAAAATAAGATCTACGCATACATATGATATAAACTAGAAAGCGATAAGGTCACAAGAAGATGAAGAGGAGACCGTGCACCTGCAGACGACGTACTTGATATAGTTTGGCGTCGGCCCAACAGATGGCGCAGCTGGTCTATATCTGCCTCACATTTTGTTTATCGCTTTTAGGTAGAAGCTTTCCCATCTTTCTTCTATAGTCTTTGATCTGGGCAGTGTGGGTAAAACAAAGGCGCATCGGTGACGTCACGCCGAGCCAGTGTGCTGCGGAAAGTGTCAGAGTGAGGGTGTATCCATGTGCCGTGCGTGTTCAAGGTCCCCGGCGGGTGTGTCGCGCGTGTGCAAGGCGGGCGGCGGCGTGCTGAGGCGAGGCGAGGCGAGGCGAGGATCAGGTGAGAAACGGTGTGGTGGTTGTTGCAGGAAGGGACGCGGCGTATAGACAATGGTTGAGGCAGGGGAGGCCGTTGGGGAGGATGGAGGGAGTGCCCTGCCGCCTGAAGCCTTGTCCTGCCAGTTTGTTCCTTCCCGCGAGACTATTCTTGATTATTACAGTGATTATGAAGCTTGTCCATGTTGAGAATCGCCTGGGGAGTAAATTGAAGGTATTTAAAGGCGTATAATTAGTAATATTTGAAGGAGGTTTTTCCGTGCTGTGATTGGCTGCTGGCCGTGACGTCATCGGTGCCTGGCTGGTGATGCTGACGCCGCGGCGATGATCGGAGTGTGAGTCGCGCTCTGCCCCGCCCTGACGAGAGGGACGGGGCGGGGCAGCCGGCGTGTGTGTAGCATGAACGGGGCATCATTCTGACACAGTGCCGAGGAATGAGTGTGAAGGAACCGGGGAGCGCGAGTGTGAGGGAGTGATGAGGAGAGAATCGTCGCACCTCAGGCTGCTGGGAGGGAAGGAGGGAGGGGGAAGGGAGGAGAGGAGGGTCTTAGGGTCACCAAGACAAGCAGCAGCAAGTCTCGATAGTGTGTTAATTTTACGTAATGCATCTTTTATTACACTAAGGTTGTGTATGTAGCTTATACTTGGTGTTGTCCATGCTTAGCTCGTCCATAAGGCTTCCGGTAATGATGGAACGAGCGAAGTATCCTGAGCTCGTCAAGGCTCCGTATTGGTGTTTCGAGCCGGGTGTCGTTCCGTGCGGGTCCAAATGAAGCTGCCCGGCGCGTAGTTTCATCACGACACATTAAGCCTAACCAAAGCTCTGAAACTCGTATACTTCACCTAACGCAGCCTTTGAAATCCCTCTTTTATTTGTTTCGGTGTTTTATTCAACATGTACAGTATCTCTCTCTCTCTCTCTCTCTCTCTCTCTCTCTCTCTCTCTGCTTTATTTTTAGTGGTCTCTTTTATTTTCTGACACCTGAATTCCCGTCTTATTCCTGGGGGTATTCCAGGATTTCACCAAAATATGACTAAGGCTAACCAGTCACCAGGTATTGTAGGTACTCTGAATCACGCCATCATACAAGGGACTATTAGAGGTTGCTACACTCGCAGCTTGACCGATTACTGAGGACATGACGATCGGGAACGGAACTCTAGAAGAATACACACACCCATGACAAACCATTAACGCTAACCCAGTCTAGAGTATGGGGATTAAAAAAGAATAAAGGGAAGGACTGCGTTAAGTTTTAACAAGGTATTGATATGATTAGCGATATCCCACACCCTTTAACTAGCTTGTCTTACCCCCTGTCATCCCTTCTGCCACTCTCTGCCCGTCTTTAACCTCCCCCCTCCCCCCCCAATCATTAGTATTATCATCTTCCCACATTCCAACCTCTCCCCAGCCAATCCCTCTCCAAATCCCCCCCCACCCTTACTTCCCCTCCATCCCCCTAACTGCTCCCCCCAAACTCCTGCTTCTCCCTCCATATCCCCCACCGGTTCATTTTTTTTCCTCCCTCTCCACAGCTCCCCTCCCCCGTTCCTCTCTCCCTCTCTTCTGCCGGCTTCTCCTCCTCACCCTCCCCATCTCTCTCTCTCTCTCTCTCTCTCTCACCGGTGCTCCACCTCCATCATATTCAATAAATCTTTAACAGCTGGAAAAGTTCCGTCGGATTGGAAACTTGCAAATGTCACACCAATTTTCAAAAAGGGGGACAAGTCTCATCCAGGAAATTATCGACCAATTAGCCTGACATCTATTGTTTGTAAGTTAATGGAGACTATCATTCGCGACAATATGGTGAAATTCTTCGAAGAAAATAATATAATAAAAAATTCGCAACATGGCTTCCGTAGTAAACGTTCGTGTTTGACTAACTTACTTGATTTTTTTCACTATATTTTTGAGGTGTTCGATGAAAGCAGATCAGTAGATATCATATATCTGGATTTTCAAAAGGCATTTGATAAGGTCCCCCACCAACGATTGCTCAGCAAACTACTGGCGCACGGTATCTCGGGTAACATTCACAATTGGCTTGCGGACTGGCTCTCTGAGCGGAAACAGAGAGTAGTTCTAAACGGTGTTACATCTAACTGGCTCGATGTCAAAAGCGGCGTACCTCAAGGATCAGTGCTTGGCCCCATGCTCTTCTTAATTTATGTTAATGATATCGATGATGGGCTCACTTGCAAAGTATCAAAATTTGCTGATGACACAAAAATTGCTAGTAAAGTAACTGCGACACTCGACGAAGAAGCTTTACAATCAGATATAGATCGACTTGCACGTTGGGCCAATCAATGGCAAATGAAATTTAACGTGGAACGTGGAAAAAATAACAATCGCGTTCGGTACGTAATGAATGGCCAACAACTTTCTGCAGTAAGTAAAGAAAAGGATCTTGGAATCACTATATCAAGCGATTTAAAGCCCGGTCAGCATTGTTCAGAGGTAGTTAAAACTGCAAACAAATTGGTTGATTTCATCGGACGAGTCTTTAATAATAAATCGGAAACAGTAAGATTAAAACTGTATAATTCGTTGGTTCGACCCCGTCTAGAGTACTGTGAACAGTTTTGGTCTCCCTACTACAGAAAAGACATAGAAAAGTTGGAACGGGTCCAACGAAGAGTAACAAAGATGATTCCTAGGTTGAGAAATTTATCATATGAACAAAGGCTTAAAGAAGTAAATTTATTCAGCCTATCAAAACGAAGAATGCGAAGCGATCTAATAGAAGTGTTTAAAATGTTCAAAGGATTCAGTGATATTAATGCGGAAGATTACTTTACAATTGATCGATCAAATAGAACAAGAAGAAATCACAATTTGAAGATAAGTGGTAAAAGATTCTCGTCGCACGAAGCTAAACACTTCTTCTTCAATCGAGTTGTTAATGTTTGGAACTCTCTACCCTGTGATGTCGTTGATAGTACAACAGTTACGTCCTTCATGAATAGATTAGACAAGTGTTTTGAATGCAACCAGCAACTAAGATATTACTCATTGTCGTAATAACGTTAAGTTCTTTCGAATACTGGTGTCCTTGTCCGCTTTTATCGCCCCGTTAGTGGTAGCAGTAATGGTAGTTCTTTCCTCTTTCCTACATAAATTCCATGCAGTTTTTCCATGCTGCATGGTTCTTTTTCCTTTCCTGCCAGCTTTGGCTGGAGGGATGGGGGGGTGGGGAGGAGCCTTCGCCTTTGCTGTCCTTCATCTTCCACCTTTGATTAGATAGTTAGCGTAGCTTGTCACAAACAACCTCGTAAGGACCAGCAGGTCTGCTGTTGTTTGTTCTTCCTGTGTGTTCCTTTGTGTTGTGTTCCTCCCTCCATGATGAATGGCCGAGGAAGGGACGGCTTGTAATACGGGGATGATAATCATCTGCTGAGGATGAGTATTTTGTTTTGGGATTTACGGAGGCGAGGTTCTTCCTTTACCAACACGAGCTACGTGAGGCTTAATTTTCTCGTTAGTTAATCACGGTATCTAGTTAGTTTGTAGTTTCTTTTTTAATGGTGTAGTTTTCGCCTATGTTTCACTTTCGGGGATCATCTGGCAACAGTAGTTGATATTTATAGTCCTGCTTGTTTTAATATTTTTTGTCAGTCTTCATAGTTATTAAGGCGGACAATGCGTTTAGTGTGTGTGTGTGTGTGTGTACACCGTCAGACAAATCTGCTTGAATCACAAAAGGTATTTGCAACTATCATGGAACACACCTGTTATATGTTACTGATGTCGTCTAAAACAATTATAATGATAACTAATAATTTGTTATAATATGGTAGTAGAGTTGCTGCTGCTGCTGGGATGAAAGATAAAAGTGTGATAAGTGGTGATGGTACTGGTGGTTGTGGTGGTGGTGGCGGTAATGGTTATGGTAATTGTGATGGTATTGGCTTAGGATTTTATGCGATGGTGATACTGATGGAGTGGGGTTGGAGGTGCTGCTACTGGTGATGGTCGTGGTGGCGATGGTTGGATGGTTGGGGTGGAGTTACTTGTTCAGGTGGTGATGGTGGTGGTGATATTATGCTAAATGAACGTACGTGGAGCGAAATATACAAAGCGTGATGAAAGTAGCGCCTAAAAATTAAAACAAAAACAAAAACATGCATACAATGAGACAGATGAAAGTGAAAAAACAACCCCACTGGAGTCACATTATGTAAGGACCCTCGAAAAAAAGAAGTGGGAAAAAGTGGAGATAAAAGAACGAATGACCAGACCTGACAAAAATCACGAGCGAGAGAAAGGAAAAAATGTGAGGGTGTAGTAATAAAACCATGTAATAAAACAATAAAAAAAAGGCTGTAAAAAGTGCAGAAGCGATAAAAATGACTGAGTGTAAAATGTAGTGGCAGGAGGACTGACGAGAGTCGTGGCGGGGAGGGAGGGAGGGAATGGACGAATGGTCGAGTGTGACGATGTGCCGTGATGAATATACTTGGAGTAGTTAATTGGTGTCATAGTGTTTTGCATGTATGGTAATGATTTATATTTGTATTAGTATTTGTATAATACTTATCAATACCTGCTACAAATACTGCTACGGTTACTATTCCTACAACTGCCACTACCACTGCTACTCCTACTGCTACTACTGCTGCTACTACTGTTATTACTGTTAGTACTTCTGCTGCTACTACTGCTACTACTACTGCTACTACTGCTGCTACTACTGCTACTACTGTTACTACTTCTGCTGTTACCACTGCTACTACTACTGCTACTACTACTGCTACTACTACTGCTACTACTACTACTACTACTACTACTACTACTACTACTACTATACTACTACTACTACTACCTACTACTACTACTACTACCACCACCTCCACCACCACCACCACCACCACACACTACCATCACCGCCACATCCACTACCTTCATAACCACCATCACCACCACCACTACCTCCACAGCCATCACCACCATCACAATCGTCACCACCACCATTGCTCACCCAGACTGCAGCACATACAATTTGGTGCCTGGACTAACCCGAGAGAAAAATGCCCGCCGTGTACTACAAATAATGGTCCCGTGACGGGGCTTTAGAGAGGTAGAGGCGGGGAGCGGCGCGTGGTGCTCGCTATGAGTGTGTTAGTAAGGGTGACATGGTGAATGGGACGCCGATACAGAGTTAATAGAATACAAAATGGAGAGAAAAGCAACACACCGCAGTACTTGTGAATGATAGAGAGGGGGACTTCGGGTGATTGATACAAGAATGGACAGTAAAGGGTACTAGAATGGATAATAAAAGGTACTGGAATAGATGATAAAAGGTGCTGGAATGGATGATAAATTTCGTTCTGAGTTGATTTAGATTTTAGAGAAGCGAAGAGGGGTATAGGACTATTGATGAGAATACTAAGAATTATGATAAGTTTTCTGTGATAATGATAGTACTAATGATAATGTAATAAAATATGATAATAGCGATGGTAAAAATACTTAAGAACACGATACACAACGGAAAAGGAGAAAGGAAAGATAGAACCGAGGGATAGACTGAGGAAGGAGAAATTGCAGCTACTACTACTACTACTACTTCCACTACTACTACTACTACTACTACTACTAAAAATACTAATACTAATACCGTTAGCAAGAATGGGCTTATTAATACCGTGGTGGATCAGTGGGACAGGTTTGGCAGTCACGCTGGGAGTGCCAATACGATAAACACTTCAGAAAAAAAGTTATATAAATTCACGGATACTGGGGTTAGGTAAGTTGGGTTCACAGGAGTTGCCCTAGATAGCCTCTACTACCTCTACGCCTACTACTACTACTACAACTAGATACTACCAACCTCTCGCAGACTCATTGTGTTTATGTTCTCATAATACCTGTTCTGCGACGTGAAGTATGATGATGAAAATGATAATGACAATAATGATAATAATGATAATAATAATAAATAATGATAATAATAATAATAATAATAAATAATAATAATAATAATAATAATAATAATAATAATAATAATAATAATATTGATAATAATGATAACAAAAATAATAATAATAATAATAATAATAATAATAATAATAATAATAATAATAATAATAATAATAATAATAATAATATTGATAATAATGATAATAATAATAAAGATAATAATAATAATAATAATAATAATAATAATAATAATAATAATAATAATATTGATGATAATGATGATAATGATAATAATAATGATAATAATAATGAAAATAACAATGAAAATAACAATGAAAATAATAATGATAATAATAATAATAATAATAATGATAATAATGATAATAATGATAATAATGATAATAATTATAATAATAATAATAATAATAATGATAATAATAATAATAATAATAATAATAATAATAATAATAATAATAATAATAATAATAATAATAATAATAATAATAATAATAATAATAATAATAATAATAATAATAATATTGATAATAATGATGATAATGATAATAATAATGATAATAATGAAAATAACAATGAAAATAATAATAATAATAATAATAATAATAATAATAATAATAATAATAATAATAATGATAATAATAATAATAATAATAATAATAATAATAATAATAATAATAATAATAATAATAATAATAATAATAATAATAATAATAATAATAATAATAATAATAATAATAATAATAATAATAATAATAATAATATTGATAATAATGATAATAATAATGGTAATGATAATAATAATGGTAATGATAATAATAATGGTCATGATAATGACAGCAACAGTAATATTGATGATAATGATGATAATGATAATAATAATGATAATAATGAAAATAACAATGAAAATAATAATAATAATAATAATAATAATAATAATAATAATAATAATAATAATGATAATAATGATAATAATTATAATAATAATAATAATAATAATAATGATAATGATAATAATAATAATAATAATAATAATAATAATAATAATAATAATAATAATAATAATATTGATAATAATGATAATAATAATGGTAATGATAATAATAATGGTAATGATAATAATAATGGTAATGATAATGACAGCAACAGTAATACTGATGATGATGATGATAACAATAATAATAATAAAAACAGTGGTGTTTGAAACACTGTACACTGCCACACAGTCATACATGACACAAACGTGCGACGCGGCGCCAGATGGACGAACAAATGTTCACCGTTATAAAACAAATTATTGTATTTTCGGTGGTGCATAAAATTAATAGTATAAAAAGTCAGTGTCAAAGGGGACGATCTACCAGCCAGCCACCACCACCACCACAATCATCAACACCACCACCACCACCATCATCGACATCATTACCACTTGCAGCATCACCACCACCACCACAATCATCAACATCATCATCACCACCACCACCGCCACCACCATCATCATCGACATCATTACCACTTGCAGCATCACCACCACCACCACAATCATCAACATCATCATCACCACCACCACCACAATCATCAACATCATCATCACCACCACCACCGCCACCACCATCATCATCGACATCATTACCACTTGCAGCATCACCCCACCACCACCACAATCATCGACATCATTACCACTTGCAGGATCACCACCACCACCACCACCATCATCAACATCATCACCACCACCACCACCACAATCATCGACATCATTACCACTTGCAGGATCACCACCACCACCACCACCATCATCATCGACATCATTACCACTTGCAGCATCACCACCACCACCACCACAATCATCGACATCATTACCACTTGCAGCATCACCACCACCACCACCACCACAATCATCGACATCATTACCACTTGCAGCATCACCACCACCACCACCACCACAATCATCGACATCATTACCACTTGCATCACCACAACCACCACCACCACCACAATCATCGACATCATTACCACTTGCAGCAGCATCACCACCACCACCACCACCACAATCATCGACATCATTACCACTTGCATCATCATCACCACCACCACCACCACCACAATCATCGACATCATTACCACTTGCATCATCACCACCACCACCACCACCACCACAATCATCGACATCATTACCACTTGCATCATCATCACCACCACCACCACCACCACAATCATCAACATCATTACCACTTGCATCATCATCACCACCACCGGCACCACCACAATCATCGATATCATTACCACTTGCAGCATCATCACCACCACTACCACCACCACAATCATCGACATCATTACCACTTGCATCATCACCACCACCACCACCACCACCATCATCATCGACATCATTACCACTTGCAGCATCATCACCACCACCACCACCACCACAATCATCGACATCATTACCACTTGCAGCATCACCACCACCACCACAATCATCAACATCACCACCACCACCACCACCATCGACCTCATTACCACTTGCAGCATCACCACCACCATCATCAACATCATTATCACCACCACCACCACCACCACAATCATCAACATCATTATCATCACCACCACCACCACCACCACAATCATCAACATCATTATCATCACCACCACCACCACCACCACCACCACCACCATCGACATCATTACCACTTGCAGCATCACCACCACCACCACAATCATCGACATCATTACCACTTGCAGCATCACCACCACCACCACCACCACCACCACAATCATCGACGTCATTACCACTTGCAGCATCACCACCACCACCACCACCACCACCATCGACATCATTACCACTTGCATCATCATCACCGCCACCACAATCATCGACATCATTATCATCACCACCACCACCACCACCACAATCATCGACGTCATTACCACTTGCAGCATCACCACCACCACCACCACCACAATCATCGACATCATTACCACTTGCAGCATCACCACCACCACCACCACCACCACCATCGACATCATTACCACTTGCAGCATCACCACCACCACCACCACCATCGACATCATTACCACTTGCAGCAGCATCACCACCACCACCACCACAATCATCGACATCATTACCACTTGCAGCATCACCACCACCACCACCACCACCATCATCATCGACATCATTACCACTTGCAGCATCACCACCACCACCATCATCATCGACATCATTACCACTTGCAGCATCACCACCACCACCACCACAATCATCGACATCATTACCACTTGCAGGATCACCACCACCACCACCACCATCATCATCGACATCATTACCACTTGCAGCATCATCACCACCACCACCACCATCATCATCGACATCATTACCACTTGCACCACCACCACCACCGCCACCACAATCATCGACATCATTACCACTTGCAGCATCACCACCACCACCACCACCACAATCATCGACATCATTACCACTTGCACCACCACCACCACCGCCACCACAATCATCGACATCATTACCACTTGCATCACCACCACCACCACCGCCACCACAATCATCGACATCATTACCACTTGCATCACCACCACCACCACCACCACCACAATCATCGACATCATTACCACTTGCAGCAGCATCACCGCCACCACAATCATCGACATCATTATCATCACCACCACCACCACCACCACAATCATCGACGTCATTACCACTTGCAGCATCACCACCACCACCACCACCACAATCATCGACATCATTACCACTTGCAGCATCACCACCACCACCACAATCATCGACATCATTACCACTTGCATCACCACCACCACCACCACCACCACAATCATCGACATCATTACCACTTGCAGCATCACCACCACCACCACCACCACAATCATCGACATCATTACCACTTGCAGCAGCATCACCACCACCACCACCACCACAATCATCGACATCATTACCACTTGCAGCATCACCACCACCACCACCACCATCATCATCGACATCATTACCACTTGCAGCATCACCACCACCACCACCACCACAATCATCGACATCATTACCACTTGCAGCATCACCACCACCACCACCACCATCACCATCGACATCATTACCACTTGCATCATCATCACCACCACCACCACCACCACCACCATCATCATCGACATCATTACCACTTGCAGCATCACCACCACCACCACCACCACAATCATCATCGACATCATTACCACTTGCAGCATCACCACCACCACCACCACCACCATCATCATCGACATCATTACCACTTGCAGCATCACCACCACCACCACCACCACCATCATCATCGACATCATTACCACTTGCAGCATCACCACCACCACCACCACCACAATCATCATCGACATCATTACCACTTGCAGCATCACCACCACCACCACCACCACCATCATCATCGACATCATTACCACTTGCAGCATCACCACCACCACCACAATCATCAGCATCATCACCACCACCACCACCACCACCATCATCATCATCGACATCATTACCACTTGCAGCATCATCACCACCACCACAATCATCAGCATCATCACCACCACCACCACCACCATCATCATCGACATCATTACCACTTGCAGCATCACCACCACCACCACAATCATCAGCATCATCACCACCACCACCACCACCATCATCATCGACATCATTACCACTTGCAGCATCATCACCACCACCACCACCACCACAATCATCGACATCATTACCACTTGCAGCATCACCACAACCACCACCACCACTACCATCATCATCGACATCATTATCACCACCACCACCACCACCACCACCATCATCGACATCATTACCACTTGCAGCATCACCACCACCAGACCCACCGTCACCTTTATCGTCATCATAACATATTCTTAACTACGTTTCGATTATCATTTTCTTTTACTCTTTCACTCACTCTTCTGATCGTCGGGATTTTTTTCGATCACATTCACATTTTTCAACTCCCTTATGTCATTATTTCCCCTTTCCTTCACCTCCTCCTCTTTTCACCGTCCGTTCACCTTTTTCTTCTCTTTAATTATTTCGCTCTCCTTATCGTCGTATTTTTAACTTTCCCACACTTTCAACCTCCTGATTCATGCCTTTATGCCTCACTTCCTCACCTCCTCCTTTTTACCTTTCCATTCACCTTTTACTATTTTTAATCTTATTTTCCCTTTGGGCGTAAGTATTTTTTCTTGCCCACTTTTCACCTCTTCAATCATGGCATCAATCCTCTTTACTTCCTCCTACAACATTTTTCTTACTTCCCATTTCCTTTACCTCCTTCCTACCTTTCGATTCATCTTTTTCTCTTTTACTCCTTGCTCTCCTTCCTTTTGATCATCGTATTTTCTCCCCGTCACACACCCTCCTTCCACACCTTAGTATTTGTCATTATTTCCCATTCCATCTACCTCCTCCTCCTCCTCTTGCCTTTCGATAGGATAACGAGAGAGGTGGTGAGAAAAGAAAGGGTGAAAGTAATGGTTAGGGGCAGGTCTGTCTGAATGAGGAATGCAGCGCCCTCAACCTCCCCGAGCTGTCTTTTCCCCGCTTCCTCTTTTTCTTCTGTCTATGCTTCTTTCTTTGGGTAACCGGGGGATTAATCCCCCCAGGGGTCCTGCGTCCCTGCCCTATGGCGAGCAGTCAGGCCAGCCCCTGATCTGGGCTGGCTGGGGGAAGGGTTTGGACCCTCTCCTCCACAAAAAAAAATTACCCTCAGCCAAAAACTAATTAAAAAGTAGAGGTAGTGGTGGTGGTGGTGGTGTTAGAGACGTTCTGGAGTGTTATTGAGTATTGTTTCTTCGTTTTTTTTTTTTTTGTTTCCTTTTAGTTTGTTTCTTCTTTGTTTCTGGTATATCTCTTGTTTGTTTCTCGTTTCTCTCTGGTTTGTTTGTTGTTTGTCTCGTGTTTGTTTCTGGTATGCTTTTTGTTTGATTCTGGTTTCTTTCTTTTTTCGTTCGTGTTTTGATACATTTTTGCATAAGTAATTTTTGGTCTTATGGTTTAAGATTCGTTTTAGCAACGTGCCAGTATTTCATTACCTACCTTATGAAACATCAGTAGCTCTTCATATATCTTTTCTACAAACGTTCAACAATCATGGAAACGCTTTCAAAATCCACTTCAAGGACAACTTTTTTTTATTGCTGAAAATAGGGGATAATATTCACGAAAGCGTAGCCTCCTCTGGCGGCGGCCGCAGCGGCGGTCCAGCGGTGTTGGGAGAAATACCTCCTCGCAGAAATAAGTCGCATATCTGGGGGCGGGGGGGGGGGGGGGTCCAGGGGGGCTCCCCTGGTTAGAAGCGGGGCGATGGGGGCGAAGCCCCCCCGATGGAAGTCAGGTCGTAAGTGCGGTTGCAGTAGTTTAAATATGTTCCCGCACCCAAAACCCCCGATTTCTCACGGGTCCCCCAAGTTGAACCTCACTGCGAGCTATTTTGCAACTGCGGCGGCGGGCCCACAAAAGGCAAGTCAATCTTTTAGTCGTTTCCGTAGAAAAATACTGCCTCCATGATAAACACCATTATATTTTGTCCAAAAATAAGCAGTCAGCATTTCGAAATTAGTAACGTCATTAAAACGAATCTTTACCGTCATTTATTTTTTACATTCTTTAGAAATATCAGTGCTTAGTTGAGGAATTTTTCGTTTATTAGTTCAGTTTTATGTCAAGTACACGTTTTATCTTCATCATCTTTTATTGTGTTTTGCTTTTGTAGTTTTATTTCGTAATGAGTTTTTTTCCTTTGGATCTCGTGCTGTTTTTTTGTTTCGAGTATTCCAGATTTTTTATCCAGTTTTCAAAGTAAGTGTTTCATCATTTCCGCGTTTTTGTTCTCTTTTTCACCAAAGTCTTCAGTGATTGATATATTTTTAATCTCCTCATTATGTTCTGCTTCAGTAATTTATTTTTTTCCAATATTTGAACTTTTCTTTTTTTTCCTTTTCTTTCCTCCTTTCTCTTCCTTTTCTGTGTCCATCTGTAATTCTCTTTCTCTTTCTTTTCTTGCGCTTTCTCTCATTTCAGTGGATCTTTCGGTGTACCACCTTGCACATATTTCCCCTGTCACGTGAGTTCCCGCCCTGTTCCCGTAGCTCAAATGTTCCTGCGGGTATTCCAGGACTCCACTTTTGCTGCAGGATTCCTGTTGGGGTTCTGAAATTCCTGCAGGATGTCCCGAATGACCGCTTTTATTACCTCGTTCTCCTTCTTTCCGTCTCTTCTCCCCGCCCTCCTTCTCTTCACCCTTTTCTCTTTCTCTTCGTCATCGCTTTTTCATTCGTTTCGTTTCCTTTTTTCATTCGATTTCCTTTCTTTTCTTATTTTTTCACTTCGTTCTCGTTTTTTTCGTTTTATTTTTCATTTCGTTTTGTTCTCCAATTTTCTTCAAGAGCTGCTCTCTTTAATAATCATCATTCAATTTTCTATCATCTCTTTTTTTTTTGTGTGTGTGTGTGTGTACTTTTTCTCTCCACGCGCCTTTTTCTTTCCTTCATTTCCTTTTTTTTTTTCTTCTTGTTTTTCTTGGGTTTCTTTCCACCATTTTCTTAATTTTCTTTTAGCTCGTTCGTTCTTTTCCACTTTTCCTCGCTTGCTTTTTTTTAATCTTTCTTCATTTTGTATTCCTCTGTAATTAGTTTTTTCTCCTTTCCAGCCTTTCGTTTATCATTTCTTCTTCGCTTCCTCTCCTTTTCCTCCTCAACCTTTTTTTCTTTTCTCATCCTTTCACTTTTTCTTTCCATTATCATTCAGTTTTCTTTTCCATTTTTCTCTGTGAATCATTTCTCTTCCCTCCATTTCTCCTCAGCGATCATCTTTCCTTTTCTCATTTTTCGCACTTTCCTTTTCGGTCTTTGCATGTTTCCTCTCTTCCTTCTCTCCTCCCTCTTCCAATATTTAACTTAACCCTTTCCTACCTCTCACCCTCCTTTCCTTCCTTCCTCCATCCTCCTTCCTTCTTCCTTCCTTCCTTCCTTCCTTCTTTCCTTTGATTTCTTAACATTCTTTCTTTCTACCTCTTCTTTATTTTTTTTCAGTTATTTGCATAAGTTATCACTATATATCTTTCTTTATATTTATATATCTATCTTTGTATCTATCTATCTATCTATCAATCTATTTATTTACGTATCTTATTACAGGGTTATCGTTTCCTCTCATCACAACATATCTTCAGTCATTTTTCCTCCTTACTCTCGCCTCCACACACGTGTTCCTATCATCCCTCCTTGCTTTCCTCCATCCCTCTCCAATATTGCTGTTTTTCTCTCCCTTTTACGTGGCCTGGCACCGACACTATCTCCTCCTCACTCACCTGCTTTCCTCTTCCTCCTCCTTTGTCCTTCTCTCCCTTCCTCTCTTCTACTTTTGATACTTCGTCTTTCTCACTTCTTTTCATCCTTCATTTACCTGCAGCTTTTCCATGATATGATTTCCTTCTCCCTCCTTTCCTCTTTTTCTTCTCTCTCCTCTCCCTTTTCTTCACTTTTTTTAATTTCTGTACGCCCCTCCCTCAGTTCATCTCAGCCTTTATTTTCTCTGCAACTCTCCCTTTCTTCTCTCCTCTCTTCTCCCTCCCCCCTCTGTTCTCCACTGTAGATATTATTACTTCTCTCTCGTTCTGTCTATCTTCACTTCCTTCCCTTCCCTTTTCTCCACTTTAGATATTCTCCCTTTCTTCCTTCCTCTATTCCTCCGTTTCTCTCCAACTCTTCCATCAACAGAACCTCTCCCTCTTTCCCTTTCATTCCTTGCCCCTCCTTCCTCCCTCTGCATCCTTGACCTCTCCTCCTTTCCTCTCCTTCCTTCTCCCTCCTTTTCCTCCTCCTCCCTCACACCGCAGATAAACATACCTCTCTTCCCGTCTCCTTCCCCCCTCCCCCTCCCTTCCCCCTTGCATAATCCTCCCATTCATTCATCATGCAGGCAATCTCCCATTTCTTAAGACTAAAGTTGCTACTAATTGCGCCAGGTGAGCTCCCCTTGACCCCCCATCCCCCCTCTCCCATGCTTACCTGACCGGCATACCTCCCTCCCCACTCCTTCCCTTTCCTTCCATTCCCTTCCCTTTCCTTCCCTTCCCTTCCCATCCCTTTCCTTCCCATCCCTTTCATTCCCTTTCTTTCCTTGCCCTGCCCTTCCCTTCCCTTCCCTTCTCTCCCTTCCCGTCCAATTTCCTCCTCTCTCCTTCCCTTCCCTTCCCATGCTTTCCTGGTGGCCCCCTCTCTTCCCTTTCTCTTCCCTTCCCTTCCTCCTTTCTCTCCCTTCCCCCTTCCTCATACTACCCTACGACTTTCCTCCCTTCACCACCTTCCTCCTCCTCACATCCCCTTCCTTATCGTTAGTAAGCGACTCCCTTCCCCATCTTTTTCCTACCCCTTCTTTTAACTTTCCTCCCCTCCCCTTCTCTCCCCCTTCCCATAAGTATCTTCTCCCCTCTCCCTCCTCCCACCCTTTTCCATCCAAGTCATACTAACCTTCCCTCGCCTTCTTTCTCCCTTCCCATAACTACCTGCTCCCCTTCCTTCCCCCCTTCTTACTCACCATTCTTTAAACTTTCCTCCCCTCCCCTTCTCTCCCCCTTCCCATAAGTATCTTCTCCCCTCTCCCTCCTCCCACCCTTTTCCATCCAAGTCATACTTACCTCACCTCGCCCTCTCTCCCCCTTCCCATAACTACCTGCTCCCCTTCCTTCCCCCCCTTCTTACTCACCATTCTTTAAAATTTCTTCCCTTCTCCTCTCCCCTTCCCCATTACTATCTGCTCCCTCCCCCTCCCTTTTCCACTCCATTCTGTGTATTTTCCTTCTATTCCTTTTCCATTCCCTTTCTTTTCCTTTTTCTCTCCCCTTTACAATATTCTACCCTCTTCCCTCTCCCTCCTTCCTTTCTTTGTACTTTCCTCCCCTCCCCTTTCTCCCCCTTCCCTTACCTATCTGCTCCCCTCTCCCTCCTTTCCTATCCTTTAATAATCCTTACCTAAGTGTTCCCTTCCCCTCCCCTCCTTTTCCCACCCCATTCTTTATACATTCCCCCTCTCCTACTCCCTCCCTTCCCATGCCTACCTGCTCCCTCCCTCCTATCCTCATACCCCCCCTCTCCTACTCCCTCCCTTCCCATGCCTTCCTGCTCCCCTCTTCCTCCACCCCCGCCACCTGGAGGACACAGGCTGCACTGGGCACACCTGGGCACGTCAATCACCACCTGACAGCGTCGGGGCCGGGGACTAAGAATGGGGCACAACTTAGGTCTCCGCTGGGACATTTTATTGCCTGCAAATTTTGTTCCGTGGTTATAATTATTATTGACGACGAAGGTTTTGTTTTTTACGTGTCAAATTTGTCTGTTATAGTCTGTCTGTCTGTCTGTCTGTCTGTATGTGTGTGTCTGTTCTATGTATGTGTGTGTGTGTGTATGTATGTCTGTATATATGTGTGTCTCTGTCTGTAGGTATGTATGTATGTGTTTGCATATCTCTCTCTCTCTCTCTCTCTCTCTCTCTCTCTCTCTCTCTCTCTCTCTCTCTCTCTCTCTCTCTCTCTCTCTCTCTCTCTCTCTCTCTCTCTCCTAGTCTAGCGTATATAGTACAGAAGCTTTTTTTTACTTTATCGTCTCAATGGAGGAGTTAATTCATTTGTTTCATCCTCTTTCCCTCTGTCGTTAATCAGCTTCCGGGAATATTGCGTCTTTTTCCCATTTCTTTGCATCTTTTAGCACCATTTCCTTTGCTTAATTCTTGCCTGAGATTACACTTGTTATATATTTCACGTATTTAGTTCTTTCATTGGGTATTCATTGTGCATGTTCCTTACTTTTTTTATTACCAGGACGCTCATGGTTTTTTTACATGTTACACCGTTTATTCATACATTTTTATTTTTCACCTTTTAATCACACTCTTTACATTTTCACCTTTTATTCGGACTTCTCTTTCACCACTTTTATTCATACTTTTTACATTTTGCTCTTCTGTTCATATTCTTTTCACCTTTTATTCGTTTTTTTCATATTTCTGCATCTTACCTGCCCGGCCTCGGTTACCTGAGGAGTACAATACAGGCAGACTTCGTGCTCTAATTACTTCCCTCACGCCCAAGGTCAACATACATTTTTTTCTAACTTTCGTATCATTTTTATTTTTGTCCGTAACGTTCGCTCAGTTCCGTTTTTTTTCCTCCGTGCAGCGCCGAGTGCCGGTGTTTTCCTCGTGTGTGACTCTTCTTGTCTTTAAGTTTTACCCCTTTAATAAGGGGACAGGGCCTTTGCACAAAGGCGGCCCTGTAAGGGGGGGCGAGCAATTCAAAACTCGGGGCGGTTGCAGGGACGCCTCCGCCGCCGCCACAGCCACGGGTATCAGCCGGCGAGCAGCGACGGAGACACGGGAACCCCGGGCAGGCGCCCAGTAGCAGCCCGCAGCAGGACCCGGGCGAGCAGCCAGACGGTCAACTTCACCGGCGGACCGGAAGGGCGGGCCGGGCCGCTCACCCGAGGAGGACTGGCGTGTGTCTGTGTGTGTGTGACTCGTGCTGCTCTGTTTGGTTTAACTTGTTCCGTTTGTAAGTCTGCGGATGTGTGTTTTATTTTTACTTTACCTGAATATGGGACGAGTTTATGTGCATTCTCGTGTTTTTTTCCTTATACGTGTGTGTGTGTGTGTGTGTGTGTGTGTGTGTGTGTGTGTGCATATATCGGTATCATGTGATTTCTGTTTGCATATTTGCTGTATTTTCGTGGGGGTGTGCTGTTAACTAGAACTGTTTCTTTTTGTTTGTTTTGTGTATATATTGATATCTTTTTTGTGTGTATTTGTGTTTCTCTCTGATTTTGGGTGTTTTTGTCCCCCTCTGTAATTTTTGTTTTATTAACAAGGAACAAAAAAACACCTCAATTGTGCATGATTTAATCGTGGGTACTTTTTCGTCAATTTGAGTCATATCATTACAAAAGTACAACATTAAAGCAAGCGTGTGTAGGCGAGATAACATTAAATATTCAGAAAGTTCTCCACCAAAGATTTTAATTGTATTTTTTTCATTTACAGGAGAAAGGTGGGTTTTGTGTCTTCATGCCGCCGCGTCATGTAAGTGTTGAAGTGTGTGTGTGTGTGTGTGTGTGTGTGTGTGTGTGTGTGTGTGTGTGTGTGTGTGTGTGTGCGCGCGCTTGACACCACATATCCACCTCCTTTTCCTCTTTCTTCACCTCCTTCACCACCACCATCACCATCACCCAACCGCCACCTCCATCTCTTCCTCCACCTCCCCGCCACCACAACCCATCCACCAACCGCCACATCCATCTCTCCTACTTTTTCGACTACCTCCACTTCCTCCTCGGTCGATTACTCCAAATTCTTTGAACTGCAAACCAACTCAAGAACTAGAAATAACGGTTTAACCATTCAGTCGAGTCGATGTAACACAGACATTGGAAGGAGTTTCTTTTCAAACCGAGTCATCAGCCACTGGAACAGTCTTCCCTCAGAAGTAGTAAACGCGAATAACATCAACTCCTTCAAATATAGAATCGACCGTCATTTCGCTGCGTCGGGAGTAAACTGAATAACGAGGTGCTTTCATCCGATTCTCAATATCGAGGTGCTTTCATCTGCTCCTCAATATCGAGGTGCTTTCATCTGATTCTCAATATCGAGGTGCTTTCATCTACTCCTCAATATCGAGGTGCTTTCATCTGATTCTCAATATCGAGGTGCTTTCATCTGATTCTCAATATCGAGGTGCTTTCATCTGATTCTCAATATCGAGGTGCTTTCATCTGATTCTCAATATCGAGGTGTTTTCATCTGATTCTCAATATCGAGGTGCTTTCATCTGCTCCTCAATATCGAGGTGCTTTCATCTGATTCTCAATATCGAGGTGCTTTCATCTGATTCTCAATATCGAGGTGCTTTCATCTGCTCCTCAATATCGAGGTGCTTTCATCTGCTCCTCAATATCGAGGTGCTTTCATCTGATTCTCAATATCGAGGTGCTTTCATCTGATTCTCAATATCGAGGTGCTTTCATCTGATTCTCAATATCGAGGTGCTTTCATCTGATTCTCAATATCGAGGTGTTTTCATCTGATTCTCAATATCGAGGTGCTTTCATCTGATTCTCAATATCGAGGTGCTTTCATCTGATTCTCAATATCGAGGTGCTTTCATCTGATTCTCAATATCGAGGTGCTTTCATCTGATTCTCAATATCGAGGTGTTTTCATCTGATTCTCAATATCGAGGTGCTTTCATCTGATTCTCAATATCGAGGTGCTTTCATCTGATTCTCAATATCGAGGTGCTTTCATCTGATTCTCAATATCGAGGTGCTTTCATCTGCTCCTCAATATCGAGGTGCTTTCATCTGCTCCTCAATATCGAGGTGCTTTCATCTGCTCCTCAATATCGAGGTGCTTTCATCTGCTCCTCAATATCGAGGTGCTTTTCATCCGATTCTCAATATCGAGGTGCTTTCATCTGCTCCTCAATATCGAGGTGCTTTTCATCCGATTCTCAATATCGAGGTGCTTTTCATCCGATTCTCAATATCGAGGTGCTTTGGGCTAGATGGGTGAGGAAATGAGTTGATGGGTGAGAAAAGACAGGCATATAGGGTGTTGGGAGTCGGGGAGGAGGTTGGAGGGTGGTGGGGGTCCTGTAATCGTGGGAGCTATCCCTCTTCATTAAGTTCTTCATAATTAAGTGCGTGAGAAAATTAAATTGCCTGAAGCCGTACATTTCGTTGTTGAAGTGTGTTGTTACTTCTGAGGGAAGCGGTGAGAAAGGGAGGGAGAGGAGGAGGAGGAAGGTGGAGAAGGGAGGAGCTATGTAGGAGGGTGATGAGGTGT
>NW_026111751.1:47500-70000 GCF_024679095.1 Eriocheir sinensis | reverse complement strand
TGGCGGAGACGGTACAGAACGCCCAGCCTCGAGGAAGCTGATTTAGTAAGAGATGAGATATGAAGTTTCCAGTTGAGATTTTGAGTTAAGGATAGACCGAGGATGTTTAGTGTTGAGGAAGGTGATAGCTGGGTGTTGTCAAAGAATAGGGGATAGTTGTTTGGAAGATTGTGTCGAGTGGATAGGTGGAGAAACTGTGTTTTTGAGGCATTGAAGGACACCAGGTTCTTCTTGACCCAATCGGAAATAATAGTAAGGGCTGAGGCTAAGCGTTCTGCAGCCTCCAGCCTTGAGTCGTTAAGTTCCTGAAGGGTGGGTCTTCTATTAAAAGAAGTTGAGTAATGCAGAGTGGAATCATCGGCGTAGGAATGGATAGGACAGTTCGTTTTGGAAAGAAGATCTTCAATGAACAACAGAAAAAGAGTGGGAGATAGGACAGAACCATGTGGGACACCACTGTAAATAGATTTAGGGGAAGAACAGTGACCGTCTACCACGGCACAAATAGAACGGTCAGAAAGGAAACTGGAGATAAAGGTACAGAGAGAAGGATAGAAACCGTAGGAAGGTAGTTTAGAAAGCAAAGATTTGTGCCAGACCCTATCAAAAGCTTTTGATATGTCCAGCGCAATAGCAAAAGTTTCACCGAAATGGCTAATAGAGGATGACCAAGAGTCAGTTAAGAAGGCTAGGAGATTACCAGTAGAACGCCCCTTGCGGAACCCATACTGGCGATCAGATAGAAGGTCAGAAGTGGAAAGGTGCTTTTGAATCTTCCGGTAAAGGATTGATTCAAAAGCTTTAGATAGACAAGAAAGTAAAGCTATAGGACGGTAGTTTGAGGGATTGGAGCGGTCACCCTTCTTAGGCACAGGCTGTATGAAGGCATACTTCCAGCAAGAAGGAAAGGTAGATGTTGACAGGCAGAGGCGAAAGAGTCTGACCAGGCAGGGTGACAGCACGGAGGCACAGTTTTTAAGGACAATAGGAGGCACTCCATCAGGTCCATAAGCCTTCTGAGGATTGAGGCCAGAGGGGGCGTAGAAAACATCATTTTGAAGAATCTTTATAACAGGCATAAAGGAGTCAGAGGGGGTATGAGTAGGAATATGCCCAGAATCGTCCAGAGTGGAGTTTTTAGAAAAAGTTTGAGAGAAGAGTTCAGCCTTAGAGATAGATGAGACGGCAGTGTTGCCGTCAGGACTGAGGAGTGGAGGGAAAGATGAAGAAGTGAAGTTGGAGGAGATGTTTTTGGCTAGATGCCAGAAGTCACGGGAAGAGTTAGAGAAAGCAAGGTTTTGACATTTTCTATTAATGAAAGAATTTTTGGTTAGTCGAAGAATAGATTTGGCACGATTTCGGGCAGAAATGTAAAGTTCATAATTAGGATTAGTTTGAAGGCTCTGGTACCTTTTGTGAGCTACCTCTCTATCATTGACAGCATGAGAACAAGCGTGACTAAACCAAGGCTTTTTAGCGTGAGGAGTAGAGAAAGAACGAGGAATGTATGCCTCCATTCTAGAGACAATTACTTCTGTGATGCGCTGAGCACACACAGAGGGGTCTCTATCCTGGAAGCAATAATCATTCCACGGGAAATCGGAAAAGTACATCCTCAGGTCGTCCCACCGAGCTGAAGCAAAATGCCAGAAGCATCGCCTCTTCGATGGGTCCAGAGGGTGTACAGGAGCGATAGGACAGGATGCAGATATAAGATTGTGATCGGAGGAGCCCAACGGAGAGAACAGTTTGACAGAATAAGCAAAAGGGTTTGAGGTAAGGAAGAGGTCTAGGATGTTGGGTCGATCTCCAAGACGGTCGGGAATACGTGTAGGGTGCTGGACCAACTGCTGTAGGTTGTTGAGGATAGCAAAGTTGTAGGCTTGTTCACCAGGATGGTCAGTGAAAGAGGATGAAAGCCAAAGCTGGTGGTGAACATTGAAATCTTCTAGGTTGGAGATTTCAGCGAAGGGAGAGTGGGTCAAGATGTGCTCCACTTTAGAATTCAAATAGTCAAAGAATTTTACATAGTTGGTAGAGTTAGGTGAGAGATAAACAGCACAGATGTATTTAGTAATAGTGACAATGAAGTCTTAGCCAGATGGTGGAAAATTCAGAAGAGTCAAGGTCGTGGGCACGAGAGCAAGTGATCTCATTGCGCACGTAGGCGCAACATCCAGCTTTGGATTGAAATTTAGGATAGAGATAGTAGGAGGGAACAGAGTAGAGATTGCTGTCAGTAGCCTCAGAAACCTGTGTGCAAGATGACGCCACTATAAACACTCGCCTGCGCCAGAACGGGCTGGGCCGACCATCAGGCCCCACCTGGAAGAAGCCTTGGGCCGACCATCAGGCCCCACCGGGAGGATGCCTACCGGCGCAATAGGCAACAACGTAAAAAAAAAAAAAAAAAAAAAAAGAGTTAACCAGCATCTTCACTCTTTCATCCCTCACGCTGGTAAACTCTGGAACAATCTTCCTTCATCTGTATTTCCTCCTGCCTACGACTTGAACTCTTTCAAGAGGAGGGTATCAGGGCACCTCTCCTCCCGAAATTAACCTCTGATTTTGGACACTCCTTTAACCTCTGTTCGGGAGCAGTGAGTAGCGGGCCTTTTTTTTTTTTTTTTTTCTTTTTTTTTTTTTCTTTTTGCGCCCTTGAGCTGTCTCCTTAGCTGTAAAAAAAAAAAAAGATATATATATATATATATATATATATATATATATATATATATATATATATATATATATATATATATATATATATATATATATATATATATATATATATATATATATATATATATATATATATATATATATATATATATATATATATATATATATATATATATATATATAGGGTAGGCGGGGGCCGAACTGGTAGCGTACTGGGCCCACATTCACCGCGTGATGGACGACGCGGGTGCGAATTCCTACGCTACCACTCGGATTTTTCAGTCACCGCCGAGTGGCTTAAAAACTACCCGCATGCTGTCCTGAAGACCACCCATCAACCCGGACTCTAGAGGAAGCCGTCCAAGCGAATCAAGAACGAGTTCCGGGGGGCAGCATGTGCCAATGCAAGATGGCGCCACTATAAACACTCGCCTGCGCCAGAACAGGCTGGGCCGACCATCCGGCCCCACCAGGAAGATGCCTACCGGCGCAACAGGCAAACGACGTAAAAAAAAAAAAAATATATATATATATATATATATATATATATATATATATATATATATATATATATAAATATAACATATATATATATATATATATATATATATATATATATATATATATATATATATATATATATATATATATATATATATATATATATATATATATATATATATATATATATATATATATATATATATATATATATATATATATATATATATATATATATATATATATATATATATATATATATATATATATATATATATATATATATATATATATATATATATATATATATATATATATATATATATATATATATATATATATATATATATCTGACTCGCTCCTCGGTACTAATCTGTCTGGTCTACTACCTCCTGCGCTGCCTCCGCCACCTTGTTGATCAACCACATCATCGAAGAAATGGACCAGCAGCGCACTCTCTTCCCTCTGCAAAAGTAGTTGTTTGCGGTGACTTCAATCAACTCCACACCAGTGATATTGAGGACCAGCTACATCTCACACAAGTAGTAAATTTCCCCACACGGCACAAACACACTGGATTTAATCCTCACTGACCTCACTTCCCACTACCTTCCCCTAAGCCCCTCCTCCCATGGGACGCAGCACACACCTGTCAGTTCTTTGGACACCTGCACCTACCACATCCAACAAAACCCCGCCAGCCACCAAGACCTACCGGCCTGTTACGGACTCAGCCATCCGCGCGTTCGGCCAATGGATAACACGCCACCGCTGGGTTGAAGTCCTTACAGTGGATGACGTACACCAAAAATGGAGCAACTACACCAGCACAATTACCGCAGCTTACCACCACTTCTTCCCGCTAAAATCAAGACGAGTGCACCCTTCAGACACCCCGTGGATTACACCCAGAATAAAACGTCTCATTGAACAGAGAAATGACGCCTTCCACACCAACCCTACACTCTACAAGCCCCTCCGCAACAAAGTTATCCGGGAAATCAAACGAGCCAAGGCCACATACTACCCCCAAAAGATCCACAGCCTTAAGCAAGCTAACATTGGGAAATGGTTTTCAAAAATTAAGGCCTTGTGTGGCCTCAACAACAGCGCCCCCTCCATCCCGGGCGTATCTCACCTACCGCCACCTGAAGCAGCCGAGGCCATCAATCTCCACTTCTCGGCCATCTGTCAGTCCCTCCCCAGCCTGGACCTGACCTCACTCCCAGCTTACCTGCCCGCCCCATCACCACTCCCCACGGTTGAGGCCTATGAGGTCGCCAGGTCACGAAGACAACTTAAAACAAAGCGGTCCACCACGCCCACTGATCTCCCCATCAAACTGTACCAGGAGTTTGCCCCCGAGCTGGCCACCCCCCTCGCCTCTATTTTTAACGCTTCCTTCCGTCAAAGTCAGTGTCCTGCTGACTGGAAAACAGCATATGTCACTCCGATTCCCAAGACCACCACCCCTCAATCACCGAGTGACTTGAGGCCTATTTCTATCACCCCATTCCCAGCCTCCTGTGTGAAGCCTTCATTTTCAAGTGGACTTACACTCATCTTGCTCCCCTCATAGACCCACAACAGTACGGCAATATCAAGTCAACCTCCACCACACACTGCCTAATTAATCTCCTGGACTTTGCCTACAGAAATCTTGAAAAACGCAAAACATCAGTTTCTCTCGCTTTTATTGATTTCCGAAAGGCTTTTGACCTAGTTCACCACACCACAGTCATCAACAAAGCAATAAGCCTAGGGCTTCACCCTAACCTGGTCTCCTGGCTGGCTGATTTCCTGCACCAGCGTAAACAGGTGGTGAGATTTCAGTGAGTGGCCTCCCCTCCTCTACACCTTACTTGCGGGGTACCTCAGGGGTCCAAAATGGGCCCTTTGTGCTTCCTTATCCCAATTAATGACGCCCTGACCCACACCCCACCGCTGGAAGTACGTGGACGACACCACAGTGGGAGTAACAGTTGACAACAGCAACCCAGATTATTCCCACCTCCAGGAAACACTACACAACCTACACACATGGACAACACAAAACATGGTCACCATCAACGACACCAAAACTACACTCCTACACATCAACACCTCCTCTGCCCTGTTGCCCCCTGTGGTGTCCATCAACGACACTCCCTCCGGGTAGTTACATCAGCAAAACTACTTGGAGTCACCCTGGACAACAAACTCACATGGAAGGAGCACGTCTCCCAGCTCACCAGATCTGCCACCTATAAACTGTACCTGCTGAGGAGACTCAAAACGCTGGCCCCTGAGTGTGCGCTGGCGAGCGTGTACTCCTCGTTCATCCTCCCCAAACTGACATACGCGTCCCCAGCGTGGTCTTCCTCCATCAACATCACGCAGCGCCGCCAACTTGAACGCGTCCAGAAGCGAGCCTGCAAAATCATCCTGGGCCCTCACTACACCAGCTACCAGGACGCCCTCGACTCCCTCCATCTCACCAGCCTACAACACCGTCACGAGACCCTACTACACCGGTTCGCAACCAAGCTTCTCAACCAGCCCAGACACAGACACATCCTCCCACCCGCAGTGAACCGCCCTCAGCAATCAGTGCGACACCACAACATTAGTGCCCAGATACGGGCACGGACTGACCGCTATAAGACCAGCGCCGTTCCCGTGATGGTCAAATATATCAACAATGCAAATTAAGAGCAGCACAATTTGTATGTTTTGTAAATATTTTTCATTAGGACTTATTGTTGTTGTTATTATGATTATTATTATTATTATTATTATGATTACTATTATTATTATCATTATTATTATCGTGATTATTATCGTGATTATTATTATCTTTACTATGATTATTGCTATTATTGTTATTTCTATTTTCCTTTTTATTTTCGATCATACTACTTTGTTCATTTGTCTCATTCATTTCATTTCATCTTCCATTGATGTATATTTTCAGCTCTAGGGCTGCCTGGTACTTCATGAAATAAAATATATATATATATATATATATATATATATATATATATATATATATATATATATATATATATATATATATATATACATACATATATATATATATATATATATATATATATATATATATATATATATATATTAAAATGACTAAAGAAAATTGAGTAGATTTATATGGCTGGGTAACTTACTTAAAATGTGGGTGTCTTTTATTTCAGCTAGTTATTTTTTTTTTTTGTTAGAAAGCTGATGCTTGAATTTTATCAGGACCTTAGTAACAATATTCATAACAGTAATGCAATTAAAAAAATAGCCATCCTCCTTCCCAGTATAAGAACATACTGGAGAGCCATTGTTTTCACCAGCTTCCCGCCACATTGATAATAACAATTAGATTCCAATACTTCTCCAATGTCTTGTGAGATTCAACAAAGTAGCCTGGTTCAATCCACAGTGTAGCCGGACAGAGAAAGATACATATAACATATACGAATAATTTGATATACTTTGGTATGGTTTGTGGGGACAAGTTTCCTGGCGGTGAATGGCCCGCCCGGACCCATGGGGCCAGCAGCTCTGGATTTTTCGGGAAGAAGTCTCAGAAGACACTAACACGAGAATCACTATCATAATTTCTTCTGCAGAGAGGCACGGAACACCTCCCCGGCATTGTGTTGTCACTATAATCACGTATTTATCCTAAAGTCTCGGCAATATGCTGTAGAATATGCCGCAGTAAATCAAGGTCTCTTTCACGGTCAAGGCAACCCCAGACTGGTCATTCGCGGGTCGCGACCCGGCTCGCTGCCAGATTCTCCAGATAGCTCTCGAGTTGCCATATAAGCAGGTCGCTATCCATCGCCCAACCCTCGTGACGTAGGCTGACGTCACGACTCCTATGCACAGGCCTTCTCCTTTTAGAAGGCCATGCTCCGAGGCTTAGTGTATGTGCGCCATTTTGAAATTTTAATTTTGGGAAAAGGTGTATATGTTGTGTGAATGTAGTGTGGTGTGGATAAAGAGAGGATCTGTCTTTAGAGAGCATGCTGAACTACTCTCCGGTGTTGGTGAGACAATAGGGAAACGGTTAGTGAGGACGTGGGAAGGGTCTTTGGAGGGCTTCAGCTCCCTTCTCACCTCCCATATAGGCTATACCTCACCGGGAGTGGCTTGCGCCCGTTCGGTAGGTGTCTTCCTACCTACTCCAGCCAGTGCTTATCGCCTTTTTTTTTTTAGCTGCTTTGTTAACTGTACAAAAACATGATTATTTTTCTTTAACTATCACATTTTTTTATCTATTTCCATGTTTTATTTGCGCTATTACCTTATTTCTATAATCTTTATCGCCGTTATTTACAGGTTTTCAGTTTATTTCGTCGGTATTTAAAGCAGGGGTGAAGGGGGCAGCAACTTAACGGAAATAACAGACAATGGTAAAGGAAGAGGAACAAAATAAAGGGTAGGAAATATAAAGGATACAGGGCGGGTCAAAGCGCAGCTGAAGGGTATGCTCCCATTATGTACAGATGTTCCATTATGTATTTAATAATTAGTAACCAGAAAAAAATAATTATCTTGAGCTTCACCTTCGTCATCCACCATCACCTTCATCACTAGTCCCCGTGATTGTATGTCGGTTATCACCATCCTTCCCACTCCCTGCTAGCTGGCTCAACACAAAGGTACGCAACACACCTGTGGAGGGGACAGGTGCCAGGGTGACTGAAGGGCGTAAGGCACACCTTTCTTTCCTCTCCTCCTTGATCCTTCCTTCTTACTCCTGCTTCCTTTCTTTATTTTTCCTCCTTATCCGTCCCTGATTCTTCTCTTTCATCCCTCCATGGTTCTCCCTTGCCTTGTTTTCTTCGTTTTCTATATTTCTTTCTACTGCTTCTTCATTCCTTCTTTCCTCTCTCTTCCTTATTCTTCCTTCAATATCTCCTTGCTCTCTTTATCTTTCCCTACTTCTTTCATGCGCTCACCTATTCTTTCTTCTTCATTATCTACCCTTCCCTTTACCTCTTCCTATTTCTTTTCTTTCGTACGCTTTCTTCTCTCCTCTCTCCCTCATTGTTTCTTCGTTATCCCCTTCTTTATATTTCCTGTCTGGTGCTCCTCGTGTTTTCTTTTGTTTCCCGTTCCTCGTCGATCAGCCTTCCTTCTCTTCCTTTCTTCCCTTTTTTCCTTTCTTCTTACCTTCTTTATCTTCTATTTTAACGCATATTTCCTTGCTTCCCTGCCTGTTCTTCCTTTTTCTACACTTATCCTTTTTCCTTCTTCATCTTCTCTTCTAATAATTAACCTGTTTACCTGTTGCTTCACCTGTGTGTTTAGCCAATTATCCACCTGTTGGTGTGTCTTGTTTTTAGCTTTTGTGTCTTTTTTTTAATGTTATGTTTGTGTTTGTATTTGTATGGTATTTTGTGCTTTCTACTTCATGTATATCTTGTATCTACTGAATGTTTTTTGGTGTGTTTTGTATAGAGTTTATTTAATTATAAGTACTCTTTTCATCTATTTACGTAATATGTATTTTTAGTCTCATGTACGTCTCTGTCTATTTCAAATATTTATATATATATATATATAGATATATATATATATATATATATATATATATATATATATATATATATATATATATATATATATATAGATATTCATCTATCTATCCATCTATCTCATCTCTCTCTCTATATATATATATATATATATATATATATATATATATCGTGTGCGTCTTTTATTATGGTTTCTATATATTTAATTTTGTCATTATTATTTTTTTAGATGACCTTGGGGAATTACGTACATTTTGAAGTTAGTATTGAGCTTGTTAACCTGTCCGCTGCGATTGGCACGGATTTGGCCTTCCTGGTAGCCTGGTAACATTATACTGCCAGGTCTTTCTCTGCCTCTGTGGTGGATAGTAGAGTGTTCCATATGGTATTGGTGTGCTGGATATCCCCTCACATGGTGCAGGACTTTACATTTCTTCATTGAATTGTAACAGCCACTTTTTGCTCCATTCCAGTAGCTTGGTGAGGTCTAACTGTAGGAAATCCGCATTCAAGGGTCAATATCGAAAGAAATCAACGTTGGGAAAATATGAGAACATAGATAGACACGCTCATAGAAAGGTAGAAAAAGGGCACAAATGAGGGCTTAGGAAAGGAGAGAGGTTAAATTATTTTATGTATTCTTCGTCGCATATGGATGAGAAACACATGTAAGAGAATGGGAAAGAAGAGATTTAGGGGTCTGGTAAAGCGAAAGAATGGAAGGTTGATAAAATTGGCAAGCGAATGGATTATAAACTTATAAAAGAAAAGTAATGACTTTTTATGGCTAAATATGCGAGTAAATTGAGAAAAGTGTGAAGATGGATTGTGCTTTTTTCTAAAGGATTAGAAAAGATAAGAAACCTCGGAGGAAACGAAAGTTGAATAATAAAAAAAGAAGGATACTACTGGCTGCCTTTAGTTGATGCTAACACAAAGAAACAAACAATATGAAGCGAGAACCTGGAAAAATAAACAACAGAGAAATGATTAGACAAAAAGACCAAAAGTAAGATGTAAAATGAAAAGAAGTCAGGAAAACATTACAAAACTGGTTGTCTTTAGTTATTTCGGAAACAAGTGAACAGAGAGATGAACACAAAGGAAGGAGAAAGAAAGAGAGTGAAGGAAAGTGTAAAGAAAAGAGGAAGTAATGCGGATAAAGAGGAGCAGAGGATGCCTTTGGTCGCCCGCACTCTGGCCATTAAAGAGGTGTGAGGACTGAGGCGGCGAGGAGGCGCGGGGAGAGTGCGGGCGAGGAAGGAAAGAAGAGAGAGGGAAAAAAAACGTAATGAGTATAAGGAGGAAAATGGGTAGAGTAGAAAAAGAGATTGTGAAAAAGAAGATGCGTGCAGGTAATGTTGAAAACGGTGAAAAGTGCAACGAAGAAGGAAAGAAGAGAGGGAACAACGTAAGGTGGGAGAAAGAGTAAAGAAAACCGATGCAAAAAGATGATGCAGTTACCAAGAGGGATGAAAAAGTTAGAGGAAAAGAAAATAAAAGGAGGAGAAAGTAAGAGGAAAAAGAAAATAGGAAGAAAAGGAAGAAATGAGGAGAAGGAAATCAGAGGGAAGGAGAGTAAGAAGAAAAGGAAGTATGAGGGAAAGGAAAGTAAGAGGAAAAGGATCGTGAGAGGAAAAGGAAAGCAAAAGGAAAAGAAAGTTAGAAGAAAAGGAAAGTGAGAGGGAAAAGAAAGAAGTAAAACAATAAGTGGAAAAATAAAGCAGAGGAAAAGGAAAATAGCAATAAACAGAAATGAAAAGATTACTACTGCACCTGCCTGACATAGCAAGGTGCAGGAGGAAGGAGGAGAGGAAGATAAAGATCAGAAACCTGTACACAACACCAGTGATAAACATCAGGCATTGCTTTTTTTTCATTCATTCTTTTTATTTTTATGGGAGTACAACGTTGGCAGGTTGTTATGTTATTTTATTTAGTTGAACTTTTAATCCGTCTCTTGACCGAGTCAACTACCCATCAATATTTCACTATTCCATCTATCCAGCTTTGTTTTAGGCTTGGTAACGGTGATGGAGGAGGAGGAGGAGGAGAATGGGGATGGGGATGGATTTTAAGGGTGAATGGTGATGGTTATGTTGGTGGTGTCAGTGTGCGTAGAGTGCTTGTAGGGATGAGTGTGGTGAGTGAAGATGGTGATGAGGGTGTTAAATGAAGGTGATTGCAATATTAATTAAACTAAATGTTGGGTGAAAAATACAGCAGGGATGATGATGGAGAAAAGATGATGTTGATGATAGCCGAAGGGATGTTTAGAGAGGAATGTGGTCGTTGTTTTGATAGTGATGATGAAAGCTTTAATACCTAACTCGAACACTGGGATAGGCTGTTTATTCCATTACCTCATCTACAACCTTTCCCAGCATCATTTTCTTGACAGTAACACCTTTCGATAATTCTAAGCTTTCCCAAACTTAAATGTTGTTTTATCTCCGCCATGACCACACTCCATCCCATTACTACCTTTTTTCTAAGCTTAAGCGTTGTAATAAGACCTTTTCCCACCACCACAGACTCGCCTTCTACCATCTTAACACATGTAATCTCTATTGCTTGAAGGTTCCCACAAGTATAATTTTATCGCCGTCAAAGTCACGCCCACGACTAACTTGATTCTATTCCCTTGATGAACGGTGATATAGGTTTGTTTTTCTCCTCCTCCTCCTCCTACTTGTTCCCCTTTATTCCTATTCCTCCTCCTCCTCCTCCATCTCCTCCTCCTCTTCCTCCTCTTCCTCCTCCTCTTCTTCTTCTTCTTCTTCTTCTTCTTCTTCTTCTTCTTCTTCTTCTTCTTCTTCTTCTTGTGTTACCGCTTCCACTGCGTGCCCATCCATCTCCTTCTCGTCCCCCATGTCCTCCTCCTCCTCCTCCTCCCCCCCCTCCTCATCGTCCCCCTCCTCCTCCTCTTCCCTCTCCTCCTCCTCTTCCTACTCTGCTTCTTCTTCTCCTTCTTCTTATTCTTCTTCTTCTTCTTCTTCTTCTTATTTTTCTTCTTCTTCTTCTTCTTCTGCTTCCACCTCCCTGCCGCTCATCCATCTCCTCGTCCCCTCGTCCTCCTCCTCCTCCTCCTCCTCCTCCTCTGCTTCTTCTACGCCTTCTTCATCTTCTTTTTCCTCTCATTCTTCCTCCTCCTCCTCCTCCTCCCCTCTTCCTCCTCTTCCTCCTCCTCCTCCTCATCATCATCATCATCATCATCATCTCCTTCTTCTTCTTCTTCTCCTGCTTCTTCTTCTTCTTCTTCTTCTCTTCTTCTTCCTCCTCCTCCTCCTCCTCCTCCTCCTCCTCCTCCCCCCCATCCCCCAACCGTGCAGGCGTAGACGGAACACCAACCACCCCGCCCTCTCCAGTGAAGACGGATCACACTTCAACGGATCAAGAATCAACACCAAGGTTAACATAAAACTGGTGGGTGACAGCATTGTTAGAGAACAACTGACTGAGTTCTGTGGACGAAGTATCAAGAACAGAAGACGCTACTGTATTCCTGGTGCAAAACTACAAGATATAAAAAGAAGCGGTAGACCTCGTCTCAGACCGCACGGAGCAGGACACACTCTTTGTTTTGCACGCTGGCACGAACAACGTTCAAACAATGTCCACGGAGGAAATTATAGCTGACTACCGACGAGTAATCCGCCGCTTCAAGGAAAAGTCAAGCCACATCATTGTCTCCGATTCTTCGAGAATCAACGCCTTCCTTCCAGAAAGGCGTCGAACATCAACAACAGATTGAAGCACCTCTGCCAGAACGAGGAAGTTTCGTTCGCAAGTCAGTGGGATCATTTCTATGATATCCCCGACCTTTTCCGTCCTGACGGTCTTCACCTCAATGCGATTGGCTCAGCACGGCTTGGTAGGTTGCTGAACATCGTAAACAAAGAATGGATATCAAGATGTTAGAATCAGTACAGAGGAGGATGGCAGAAGATGATTCAGGGAGTGAGGAACTTGCCTTATGAAGACAGGCTAAAGCAGTTAAATCTACACTCTCTAGAAAGGCGAAGGGTGCGAGGAGACTTGATCGAAGTTTATAAATGGATGAAGGGATTTAATAAAGGGGATGTCAATAAAATTTTGAGAGTGAAAGAGCCAGGTAGGACGCGTGGCAATGGTTTTAAGTTAGACAAATTCAGATTCAACAAAGACATAGGCAAGAATTGGTTCACTAATGATGGTGGACGAATGGAACAGGCTTGGGAGCCATGTTGTGGGTGCCAATACCATAGATACGTTCAAGAAGAGGTTAGATAAAGCCATGGATGGTGAGGTAAGGTGGGGTTGAGTGTACAGGAGCTGCCTTGTATAGGCCAACCGGCCTCTTGCAGACTCCTTACGTTCTTATGTTCTTATGTTCTTAAAAGTAAGAAGTAAAACAATAAGTGGAAAATGAAAGCAAGAGGGAAAGGAAAGTAGCAATAAGCAGAAGTAAAGAAAGATTACCACCTTCACACACCTGCCTGACATAACGAGGTGCAGGAGGAAGAGGAGGGAGAGGGAGAGAATTAAAAGATCAAACACCTTTTTTTACAACGCTGGTAGTAAACATGAACATTACTTTTTTTCATTCATTCTTTTATTTTTTTATGGGAGCACAACGTTGGCGGGGATTTATTGTATTGTTTTATTTGAATTGAATTTTTAATCCGTCTCTTGACCGAGTCAACTACCCATCAATATTTCTCTTTTCCCTCTATCCAGCTTTGTTTTAGGCTTGGTAACGGTGATGTAGGAGGAGGAGGAGGAGGAGAATGGGGATGGGGATGGATTTTAAGGGTGAATGGTGATGGTTATGTTGGTGGTGTCAGTGTGCGTAGAGTGCTTGTAGGGATGAGTGTGGTGAGTGAAGATGGTGATGATGGTGTTAAATGAAGGTGATTGCAATATTAATTAAACTAAATGTTGGGTGAAAAATACAGCAGGGATGATGATGGAGAAAGGATGATGTTGATGATAGCCGAAGGGATGTTTAGAGAGGAATGTGGTCGTTGTTTTGATAGTGATGATGAAAGCTTTAATACCTAACTCGAACACTGGGATAGGCTGTTTATTCCATTACCTCATCTACAACCTTTCCCAGCATCATTTTCTTGACAGTAACACCTTTCGATAATTCTAAGCTTTCCCAAACTTAAATGTTGAACTTGTTTTATTTCCTCCATGACCACACTCCATCCCATTACTACCTTTTTCTAAGCAAGCGTTGTAATAAGACCTTTTCCCACCACTACAGACTCGCCTTCTACCATCTTAACACATGTAATCTCTATTGCTTGAAGGTTCCCACAAGTATAATTTATCATAAATCAAAGTCACGCCCACGACTAACTTGATTCTATTCCCTTGATGAACGGTGATATAGGTTTGTTTTTCTCCTCCTCCTCCTCCTACTTGTTCCCCTTTATTCCTATTCCTCCTCCTCCTCCTCCATCTCCTCCTCCTCTTCCTCCTCTTCCTCCTCCTCCTCCTCCTCTTCCTCTTCCTCCTCTATCTCATTCCTCCTGTTTTCTTCCCTGATTATTCCATGACATATATTCCGTTTCGTCTTATCTTCTCTTTATATATATATATATATATATATATATATATATATATATATATATATATATATATATATATATATATATATATATATATATATATATATATATATATCTTCTTCACATCTCCTTTCTCTTTTCCATTCTCTCTTCCTTCTCATAATCCAGCAATTTCCTCCTCCTCCTCCTCCTCCCATCACTGTGTTATAACGTGCTCGTGGGTCGTGTCTGATACCCTGATAGGCGATCAAACCCCTTACCTCTACCCCAGTAGGTGGTAACGCTTTTTTTACGTTGTTGCCTATTGCGCCGGTAGGCATCTTCCCGGTGGGGCCTGATGGTCGGCCCAAGGCTTCTTCCAGGTGGGGCCTGATGGTCGGCCCAGCCCGTTCTGGCGCAGGCGAGTGTTTATAGTGGCGCCATCTTGCATTGGCTCATGCTGCCCCCCGGAACTCGTTCTTGATTCGCTTGGACGGCTTCCTCTAGAGTCCGGGTTGATGGGTGGTCTTCAGGACAGCATGTGGGTAGTTTTAAGCCACTCGGCGGTGACTGAAAAATCTGAGTGGTAGCGTGGGGATTCGTGCCCGCGTCGTCCATCACGCGGCGAATGTGGGTCCAGTACGCTATCACTTCGGCCACCGCCTGCCCCGTAGGTCACTCTGAGTCGCTCCCCCTCCCCTATTCCCTTCCTCCTTTCCCCATCCTCTTCCCCTTTCCCCCATTCGCCTGACAGCCTCCCCGGAAGGTCCATCAGGTTAAGCCGCCTCCTCACGCTTCCTTGATCTCCACATTTGCTCTCCACACTGTTAGCGGATATAGTCTCCTTGCTGGTCTCCACTAAAATCCCGTGCCCTAAATACCTCCACTCCACTTGTAAGCAGCGGCCTTGTATCTCTAGTAATTCGCTGTCTCTTCCCTTCCCTTACCTTACCCTATCTTACCTTAAGTGTCTTTGTACCCTCCCCCTCTCAATCTCCACTAATTATCCATCTATTACCTTACCTTACTTTACTTTACCTTAGCTTCGCTTAGCTTATCAAGTGTCTTTGTACCCTCCCCCTCTCAATCTCCACTAATTATCCATCTATTACCTTACCTTACTTTACTTTACCTTAGCTTAGCTTAGCTTAGCTTAGCTTACCTTATCAAGTGTCTTTGTATCCTCCACTTTTTAATCTCCATTAATCCCGTCTCTTACCTTACCTTACCTTACCTTACCTTACCTTACCTTACCTTACCTTACCTTCCTTTCCCTTCCCTTCCCTTCCCTTCCCTTCCCTTCCCTTCCCTTCCCTTCCCTTCCTTTCCCTTCCTTTCCCTTCCCTTCCCTTCCCTTCCCTTCCCTTCCCTTTCCTTACCTTACCTATCTTCACTGGCCTCCACTTGGTATCTTCCGTTAACCATCCCTCAACCATCCTCCTCCTCCTCCACCTTCCAGTCCTCACCCACCTTCACCTTCTTGCCTCCTATCTATCTCCTTCAGCCACCTCCACTACGAACTCCATTTATTCCACCTACCTTCTATTCACTTCACCTTTATTTTTTCTCTGCCAACACGATTGTACCACACTACCAACCTTCAACCAGAAAGTCTCCACCTTCAGCCAGCTTCCTCCTCCTCCTCCTCCAACAACCCTCACCAAATACACGTTCAGCTCTCCTCGAATCACCTCTGTGCCGCCAACTACCCGATAATCTCCATAACTTCAATCCGACCAATTTCCCACCGCTTGTCTCCCACTCTTGCTCCCCGTCATTACTATCCCCTTCTCCCCCATTCCTTTACCCTCCCCATTCCTTCCCTTGCTTCGCCTCCATTTCCCTCCCCTCCTCTCCTCGTTACCTTCCCCCACTGCAGCCAAACTTAACCTAACACAATATAACGCCAACTCAAACCTCACCACAGTCACATTTACACAAACAGACTCCATTTAAAGTCTCTCTCTCTCTCTCTCTCTCTCTCTCTCTCTCTCTCTCTCTCTCTCTCTCTCTCTCTCTCTCTCTCTCTCTCTCTCTCTCTCTCTCTCTCTCTCTCTCTCTCTCTCTCTCTCTCTCTCTCTCTCTCTCTCTCTCTCTCTCTCTCTCTCGCTCTCTCTCTCTCTCTCTCTCTCTCTCTCTCTCTCTCTCTCTCTCTCTCTCTTCCCCCCGCCCCAATGTTACTGCGGAATAATCTCCAACCCCCACATTATGATAAGACTCAGACACTTAAACTGTGTGTGTGTGTGTGTGTGTGTGTGTGTGTGTGTGTGTGTGTTGCTACCATGACCCACCAGTTGATTAGCACAATGAAAAATGTATGTTGTGTGCTTGAGAGAGAGAGAGAGAGAGAGAGAGAATGAATGAGTCTCTGCAGATAATAAAACTCTGATAGTTATATATACCGTAGACACACACACACACACACACACACACACACACACACTATTGCACTATTAACGCCACTCCATCCGTCTCTGGAGGTGCAGGTGTGGGTTTGATGAGACAGGCAGGTGTGTGGGCACGATGACGCGTAGGCAGGAAGTCATGCAAGAAACAGATGAGTAGACACAGGTAGACAGCCACGAACACGAGGACGACAGACAAGAAAGAGATAAAGAAAAAAATAAAGACAAAGAAAGAAGGCAGACAGTAAGTAGATGAGCATTAAGACAGACAGGTAGACAGGCACGAACACGAGGACGACAGACAAGAAAGAGATAAAGAAAAAAATAAAGACAAAGAAAGAAGGCAGACAGTAAGTAGATGAGCATTAAGACAGACAGGTAGACAGGCACGAACACGAACAAGATAGACAAGAAAGAGACAGAGAAAAAAAAAGAAAGAGGATATACAAGAAATAGATGAGCTATTAGACATAAAGATACACAGGCACGAACACGAAAAAGATAGACAAGAAAGACACAAAGAAAGAAAAGAAAGACAAAGGACAAAGGTAGGCAGTAAACAGACGAGTAATTTTGATAATAAGTATTGGTGAAGAGGGAAGATGCGGCACACAAACAGTACATGAATACCGTAAATATGTTGAGGTGGAATGTGAGGAAATCAAGCTCGTATGAGACATTGAGTAAATAGTTCAGTATAGCATCCACATGTAGGTATATTAGTCTTTAAATGTAGCGTCGGTGAAACAGGAAGAATTAAAGAGCGTATCCCAAACAGACTTATCGCCTTCCATATTGACTCCTATTCATTCAGGCAGTTTTTATGGGATCATGTAAACAATAGGCCGAAGGAGCAGGACACCTTTTCCAACACCCACTCACCACTAAGGGAACCGAGAGGCACGAGTGGAGGTGGAAGTAATAGGTATAGAAAAGAGAACAGACTTTATATGAAGTCACATAGGTAAGGGAACTGATGTGAGAAGGGGAAAAGAAGAAGAAAAAGGTCCGTATATGAAGACCAGTGAAAATACTGAGATACATACACAGCTTGGAAGAAGAATAGTATGATGACAAAGTCCCTTGAATCGTTACTGGCAGTATAAAAAAAGGGCAAAATAAGGGAAGGAAAATACTGTCACTAAACGATAAAAGGA
This sequence comes from Eriocheir sinensis, assembly GCF_024679095.1. NCBI lineage: Eukaryota > Metazoa > Arthropoda > Malacostraca > Decapoda > Varunidae > Eriocheir > Eriocheir sinensis. The sequence goes on along the minus strand of NW_026111751.1, from coordinate 52,187 downwards.
AAAGTAAGAGTTAATAGTAAAAATGCACGTAAAAAATATCGAGCGAAAAGAAAAAAAAATGAAAAAAGTAAAAAAGATGGAAAAAAACTTTGCTACTGGAAAACGAAAATAGATAAATAAAAAAGGGGAAAAGAAAGGAAAAGACTGCCACTGTAAAAAAGAAAAAAAGCTAACAAAGAAGAAAAAGAATGGAAAGAGAAGACTCACTGTAAAAAAAGAAAGAAAAAAGTAAAAAGTAGGAGAAAGGAAGAAAACAACTGTAACTATAAAAAGAAAAAAACAAAGCTAACCAGCCCGAGGTGACCTTTGCCCCTCGATCCTGCAGGCGGGGAAAGGAATTTGTGTTGCTTTATTGAATTTGTGGCCGACCCTCCCTCCGAGAAGGTACACAAGTGCTTTAATCCTTCCCTGCAAGCCACTCCTATGGCAAACGGATTGATTAAATCACTTAACGCAGGCAGCCTAATAATGAGCCAACAGGCTTTCTGCCGCCTTCTAGTCCATGTTTCCATGCTTCCATGTTTCTTCCTCCTCCTCCTCCTCCTCCTCCTCCCGTGCAGTAAAACAACACTCCCCACTAACTTCCTCTTCCCTCTCTTCCTCCCCCCCCATCACCTTCCTTCCTCACCCTCCCTCCTTCTCTTCCCCTTTCTCCCCAATAACACCCCCACGAATATCCTCTTTCCCACCTCTCTCCCTCCTCCCCACATAACTTTTCCTCCTCCTTTCTCTTCCCCCCTACTTTCCCCTTCTTCCCCTTACTCGTAAAATTTGTCTCCCCAATATCTCCACCTTTTTTACTTCTCCCCAAAACTGCTCCTATCAAGCTTGTTTTTCCTCCCCTTCTCCCCTCACTGCCACCCTCCACATCCCTCCTGCTCTTCCTTCACCTGCTCTTCCCTCCTATCTCTCCAGTTTACGTTCCCTTCCAACACGCTCTCTTCCACACTCCTCCTCCTCCCCGCTTCTCTCCCCCTCATCACCCTTCTCCACCTCCTTCCTCTCCTCCTTTCCCTCCTCCATCCTTACCCCCCCGTCCTCTTGCATACTTTCCCCCCTTGTCCTCCTCCTCCTCCTCCTCCTCCTCCTCCTCCTCCTCCCATACTTTTCATCATATATATCAACGACCTAGAACTAGGATTGAAATCCAATCTTTCAAAATTTGCCGACGACACAAAGGTGGGTGGGAAGGCCCTCACAACAGCAGACTGCAAAATTATCCAGAGAGACCTGGACCAGATCACTCGGTGGTCAGAAAAATGGCAGATGTCCTTCAACACTGCCAAATGTAAAGTAATGCATATCGGATCCAGAAACAGCAATCACACATACCACATGGGTGGCGAACCACTACATGTTGTGCAAGAGGAAAGAGACCTCGGGGTCACCATCAGCAGTGACTTGAAACAAATAAAACACTGCAAGTCCGCCTGTAAGAAAGCCAATACAATGCTTGGGTTCATATCGAGAAACTTCGAATACAAGACGCCGGGAGTTATGTTATCCTTGTACAATTCGCTGGTAAAGGCCCCACCTGGAATACGCCGTGCATTTCTGGTCTCCTAATTACAGGAAAGACATTGAATTACTTGAGAGAGTACAGCGCCGCGCCACGAAGATGATACCATCACTGAGGACGAAGCCCTATGAAGAGCGACTCGAGCGACTCAACCTCTTCACGTTGGAAAAGAGACGCCTGCGGGGAGACATGATACAAGTCTTTAAGTACCTGAACAAGCTCAGCAACGTTGATCACTCCAAACTCTTCACGCTACAAACCAACCTGAGAACAAGAAACAACGGAAAAACAATTCAAGCAAAGCGATACAATACCGACATCGGCAGGAGTTACTTCTCGAATAGAGTTGTTCGCCACTGGAACAGCCTTCCTGCAGAAGTGGTTAGCGCAGAGACCATCAACTCCTTCAAGAAACGCATTGATCGCCACTTTGCTGCATCGGGAGTGAACTGAACGTTCCCAAGAGTAGATACACAAGTGCTTTAATCCTTCCCTGCAAGCCACTCCTATGGCAAACGGATTGATTGAATCACTGAACGCAGGCAGCCTAGTAATGAGCCAACAGGCTTTCTGCTGCCTGCTAGTCCATGTTTCCATGTTTCCTCCTCCTACCCTCCCTGTCCCTTCACATCTTCCTCCTACGCCCCTATCCGTCCAGTGACGCCCCCCACAACCTCCTTTTACCTCTCCCCAACATCGTCTCCCCCTCCCCCTCCCTTTCCCATTACACACAACATGACGGACTTTGTGACAGCCTCGCTAAATCCAGGTTGAGTTATCGGGAATCTTTCCTGCCCTGTTTTTTTTTTTTTTTGTTTTTGTTTGTATGTTTATAGTTTTTTTCCTTCGTTTTGTTGACTATGATTGGTTTTGTTTGTTTCTTGTGTGAGTTGGTTTGTGATATTTTCAGTTTTTTTGTGTGCCCTTAGTCTTTTTTTTATTATTTGGTGTCTCCTTAACATTTTTTCAGGTAGATTGTCGCTTTTCCTTCGTGGTGGTTTCTTTGTTATGTTTTCAGGCGTGCTCAGCATTGTTTGCAATTACTACTGGTCTGTTAATTGTCATATTCCAGGGAAGACTTTCATCACATTTACTTATTTTATTAGGGGAGAAAACTGGGTAACAAAACATAATATTAATTTTCCGAACATATATTCGTTAGCTTACAAAGTCAAACTTGAATTCTTTCGAGCCTTCTCTTTACAACAAATGAAGCACACAGCGTTATGAATTCCCTTTTTTTATAATGCAAATAAAACAAACAAACGTAAGCAAACCCAAATACTAGTAGGGAATATAACATAAGTAGCCCAACAGGCCGGAAGGCCTATGCAAATCCAAAACAAAAATTGCTCTGACATTTTGATAAAAAAAAAACAGTCCTCACACTGACTCGTCAGTTACTGTGCAGGACTTCCGTGTCGCCGAGCACAGGCGTGGCGCCGCTCACACTCATGAATCTCACTACTTTGACTTTTCTCCGCATTGTCTGTATGGAATCACATCCCGCCAGCCTTGCTCCGATGTGTGTTCTGCCTCAGCGAGCGTTACCGCGCTCACTGTTTCTTTTTCTTGGCGGCGCCGTGGTGCGAGTTCTCTTTGGCTTGACTCTTGCCCTTGCCCTTGGCCCTGGCATGGAGGCATAGGGATGATAAAGGAGAGGTATTCAACCCCTTCCTCTTTCACCTTCCATTGTGTCATTTTCCAGCGATCCATCGAGACACCCTTCCGTGCATTCCTTCTGATTTTCCTCCACACATCCTCCCCATCATTACAGTATCATTATCATCATCATTAGCAGCAGCAGCAGCAGCCATCACCAGTCCACTATATCACTACTTTTTTTCTTTTATTAACCCTTTCATCCCTTTACTTCTACTCGTCTTTATTTCCCTTCTTTCCCCGTCTGTCCTCCCTCCTCTCGCCCCCGTTATTCTACCCTTTCTCAAGAAGCACAAGAATGTTACCTGTATCCCTCTCTTTCTATCTTCTTATCTCCCCTCCTTTCTCTTCCTCATCATCATCTTTCTCCCCATATACCCTACGCCCCTGTCCACCAAGCAGTGAATGGGTATCAGGTATTAATCGGGGGTTGTGTCCCGTCTCCTGGGATCTGTTCCTTTCTCCTATAATTCCTTCCCCTATAAATCCTTCCCCTCCTGTCTCTCCCCGGCATATGACCACCGATGTTGCGCCGAATAAACGAAACTTTCTAACTTTTCTTCCTCCCCATCCTTACCCAGGAAAAGCACGAACAGAGAATAGGTAAAATTAGAGTTTCTTTTCTCTCCTCACCTTCTCCTCTTCGTCTCCTCACCTCCTTCTCTTCGTCTCCTCACCTCCCTTTCACCCATGAACAGGAAGGAAAAGGTGAACTCAGAGCTTCCTTTCTCTCCTCACTTCACACACTCGTCTCCTCACCTCCTACTCTTCATCTCCTCGCCTCCCTTTCACCTATGAACAGGAAGGAAAAGGTGAACTCAGAGCTTCCTTTCTCTCCTCACTTCACACACTCGTCTCCTCACCTCCTCCTCTTCATCTCCTCGCCTCCCTTTCACCCATGAACAGGAAGGAAAAGGTGAACTCAGAGCTCCCTTTCTCTCCTCACTCTCCTGTCTCCTCATCTCTTCCTCTCCTCCTACTTCCTCTCCCACACACAAGAACAGGAATTTTGAGGTGAACTCACGCTTCGTTGCTCTCCTCTATTCTCATCATCTTATCACTCACCCCCTCCACATCTCCTTTCTAGCAAGCACACCAGGAAACAAAAAAATTATGTTCTTAGAGGTTCTTGTGTCTTCTCACTTCCTCTTCATCTCCTCATCTCCTCCTTCCATCTCTTACGCAGGAAAAGCAGGAACAAGGAAGGAAAGGGTTAAATATGAGCTCCTTTTCTCTCCTCTCTTCTCGCCTTCCTGTCTCCGCTTCATCTCCTCAACTCCTCGTCACCTTCTTCCCCTCACCTCCTTCCAGCCTTAACTAAGGGAAAGAGTAAACAGGAAGGAATTGGTAAACTTTGAGTTCCTCTTCTTTCCTCTCACCTTCTTTTCATTCCTCTCTTCTCTCCTTTCATATCCGAACTTTCTTTCCTCTCATCTCTTCTCACCTTGTCTCCTTCGAACCATTACACATGAAAATCAAGACGCGAACAAACATATTAGCTCTCCT
>NW_026111751.1:17500-42500 GCF_024679095.1 Eriocheir sinensis | reverse complement strand
TTATTATTATTTTTTTTTTTTTTGGGGGGTGCCCACAACCACTTTTATTTCTCTATTTGCTACTCATCATTTTCTCTATTTTTAGAGCAAAGGTGTTCAAGTGTCTCCTTTTTTGTGCTCGTTCTCTCATTGCTTTGGCTTTTATATCTCCTAAGTGCTGTATTTTTTTCTTTCCGTGCTGTTTCTTTTTTTTTTCTCTCTTTCTTTTCTCCGCCCTGAGCCTCATAGTCAAGGTTGTAGTTGTGAAGCCTGAAACGTCTCCTGCCGAGAGAGAGAGAGAGAGAGAGAGAGAGAGAGAGGCAAATTCAGATATAGAGACAGACAGACAGTCTAACAGAAAGAAAGCCAAATGCAGATTGATTGATAGATAGACAGACATACAGATAGACACGCTGACAGATAAGCAGAAAAAATCGAGAGAAACATAAATAAGCTTCGTATGAACAGACAAACAAACTGGACTACTGACCGACTAATTGCTTGACTAACAAGCGAAGCAGCGAACAGAGACGAAAATGTTTTAAAACGGAGCAGAAGAAATAAAACGAATTGAAAACACCTTAAAGGAAAGAGATGAGCGCTGGATGAATACCAAAGTGACACACACACACACACACACACACACACACACACACACACACACACACACACACACGGATACAAAAACAAAGAGCAAGTGATTCAGAAAACTGAATCTGGCTTTCCTCTCTTCTCCTCCTCCCTCCCTTCCTTCCTTTCTTCCTCTCGCCCTTCCTTCCTTCCTTCCCGCGTCAGAAGGAAACAAATACCTCGAGAAACAAATCTTGGCCTACTTCGTAAACACCTCACACTTCCTCTTTGCTCTCTTTCCTCAGCCTCAGCCCTGTCTCGCCCCCCCCCTTCTCTCTCTCTCTCTCTCTCTCTCTCTCTCTCTCTCTCTCTCTCTCTCTCTCTCTCTCTCTCTCTCTCTCTCTCTCTCTCTCTCTCTCTCTCTCTCTCTCTCTCTCTCTCTCTCTCTCTCTCTCTCTCTCTCTCTCTCTCTCTCTCTCTCTCTCTCTCTCTCTCTCTCTCTCTCTCTCTCTCTCTCTCTCTCTCTCTCTCTCTCTCTCTCTCTCTCTCTCTCTCTCTCTCTCTCTCTCTCTCTCTCTCTCTCTCTCTCTCTCTCTCTCTCTCTCTCTCTCTCTCTCTCTCTCTCTCTCTCTCTCTCTCTCTCTCTCTCTCTCTCTCTCTCTCTCTCTCTCTCTCTCTCTCTCTCTCTCTCTCTCTCTCTCTCTCTCTCTCTCTCTCTCTCTCTCTCTCTCTCTCTCTCTCTCTCTCTCTCTCTCTCCTCTCTCTCTCTCTCTCTCCTCTTCCCTCTCTCTCTCCCCCTCTCTCTCCCCTCTCTCTCTCCCTCCTCTCCTTCTCTCTCTCTCTCTCTCCTCTCTCTCTCTCTCTCTCTCTCTCTCTCTCTCTCTCTCTCTCTCTCTCTCTCTCTCTCTCTCTCTCTCTCTCTCTCTCTCTCTCTCTCTCTCTCTCTCTCTCTCTCTCTCTCTCTCTCTCTCTCTCTCTCTCTCTCTCTCTCTCTCTCTCTCTCTCTCTCTCTCTCTCTCTCTCTCTCTCTCTCTCTCTCTCTCTCTCTCTCTCTCTCTCTCTCTCTCTCTCTCTCTCTCTCTCTCTCTCTCTCTCTCGCTCTCTCTCTCTCTCTCTCTCTCTCTCTCTCTCTCTCTCTCTCTCTCTCTCTCTCTCTCTCTCTCTCTCTCTCTCTCTCTCTCTCTCTCTCGCCACATTGATTCTCGCTTATTCACGCACGCGTCGCTCTGCCCTACGAAAAAGAAAAAGCAAAGCAAATATATAGATAAACACTACTCACTTGCTCTCTCCTCCTTACCAAGATGGCGCTAAAGAAATGCTCGACTTGCACAGGAAACTTCTCTGGCCATTTCTTCTCAGGACGATCGACCGTCTGCAAGATCTGCCTGTTGACACAGCAGATGGAAACGAGACTCCTTCAACAGGACGAAAGGCTGACGGCTGGCGAGAAGATGATCACCGAACTAACAAGTACTGTCGATACCTTGCAGGAGTTTATCCAGGCCAACATCGTCGCCCCTGCTGCATGTGACGCCTCATCACCCTCCGCACCTGCACTCGATGCCCGGCCACCTTCCGAAGAAGACACGTCACAGGGGACCGGTAGAGCTGACGTTGAATGCTTCACCCCCGTAAGAGGAGGAGCCAGACCCGTCCCTTGAGCCATTTATCCTACTCATTGCTACAACAGATTTGCCATACTGGAGAAGGAAGACGAGGAACAGAGCACCTTCTTGGTCGGTGACTCTATGATTCGCCATCAGGTGGTCGAATTCTGTGGCAGAGTCCCCCGTCGTAGGTGTAACTACTGTTATCCTGGAGCTGGTGTTGACGACATCACAGCTGCCCTGGACGAGGTCTCCGCTGTGGCCTCTAATGACTCACTCTTTGTTCTCCACACAGGTTTCAAACGACGTCACCACGACCCGGTCTGAGGAACTGCTGGACAAGTACCGTAGGCTCATCCAGCAGTATAAGTTTAAATCCCCTAATATTTTGATTTCAGGAATTCTACCACGGACATGGGATGAGGGCGACTTCTACAGTAAGGCCTTCAGCCTCAACAACCGCCTACAGACTCTCTGCGGAAAGCTTGACGTCGAGTTCTTTAACGCCTGGAACCATTTCTACGGCCAGAGTAAACTTTTCCAAAGGGACGGCATACACCTGTCCCCATCGGGGCAGCCATATTCGGATGGCTCCTAAATGACGCCTTACTAAAAAAAAAACGACTCTCAGCCACGTCCTTCCATCCCGCCCGTGTAAATAGACACCATACACCGCAACAGACTCGTAACACTTAACCCTCAACTACCAGCACCTCTATTACCAAGCCTCAAGATAACATAAGACTCCTGAGTTTCAATGCGCGTAGCCTAAGAAACAAGTTTGATGAACTGCGATGTCTTGCTCTGACAGAAAATTTTGACGTAATTGCTATAACCGAAACATTTATCGACACCACAAATATTGATTTAAGTTCCGAATACAACATAGATGGCTACAGATTCTTCAACAATGATCGTGTAAACCGTAGAGGGTGGTGTCGCCCTTTTGTCAAAAGCTATTTGCAACCCACTGACAAAACACGAAGAAACAGTAACGTTGAACATTTGTGCGTGCGAGTAAACACTGCAAAAGTCAATTTAAATATATATGTCACTTATGGGCCTCCGGGGCAATCACTCGATGCCGATCTTGAAATGTACAGCGTCTTAAGGCAGTCACTTAATAACAGCGACTCACTGATACTAGGAGACTTTAACCTCCCCCATATCGACTGGGCGACACTGTCGGGTACAGAAGGTGAGTCCCATAGAATGATCGAATTTCTAGAGGAAAATTATCTAAGCCAAATGGTTTCTGACCCAACTCGACAAAATAACATACTTGACCTTGTCATAGCGACCCAAGATAACCTAGTCAGTAATGTCACGGTAGGAGAACACCTCGGTTCCTGCGATCATAAACTAGTGCGCGTTGACATTAGAGCTCAAACATCGGTGACTGAAAATAATGTAAAGGTGCCCAAGTTCACAAGAGCCAACTTCGTAGAAATCCGACGTAAACTAGATATGCAACTATCAGATGACGGCAATGTGAGGACGCCTGGCTAAGCTTTAAAATCACTTACTCACTCAGCAGGACACATTTGTCCCTTTGTGCGAAAGCGAATTAACACTAATAAAGTCCACCTTAGTTTAATAGCGAAATTAAACACTCAGTCAAGGAGAAAATTGTTTTACAGGTTAAAGAAAAGCACGCCCGAAAACATTAGACTTTACAATGATGAGTGGAATAGGCTTAGCAGTCATGTGGTGAGTGCCAATACAATTGTCACATTCAAAAATAGACTAGATAAATTCGTGGACAGCGATATTAGGTGGGGTTAGATACACGGGAGCTTAGGGTCAAAGGAGCTGCCTCGTACAGGCCTACCGGCCTCTTGTAGACTCCTGAGTTCTTATGTTCTTATGTTCTTATGATTCCAGTCGACGAGTAAACAGATTAGTGCGTCAGGCAAAGCGCTAGATATGAAGAAAATATTGCAGCCAACTGTAAAAATAATCCGAAATCCTTCTTCAGTTACATAAACAACAGAAAGGCGTTCAGAAGTGGAATTGTACATTTAACAAACAGCGACGGTGCACTAGTGACTGACAGCCAACACGTTGCAAACCTATTAAACAATTACTTTTCCTCGGTGTTTAATAATAACAGTCCTCCCACCACTACCACCAACACCAGTACTAATGTAAATCCCGAGCATGCATTGCTTAACTTTGAAATAAAACCCGATGAAGTCCTTAAAGCCCTCAAATCACTTAAAACAAATAACAGTCCTGGACCTTACAAAGTATATCAACTCTGCTGAAAGAAACAAAAGAGAAAAATATCCTCCCTCACAACCGTATTCAATATGTCCTTGCGACAAGGCATCGTCCCTTCAGATTGGAAAAAGGCTAACGTGACACCGATTTTTAAGAAAGGAGACAAAAAAGTACCAGGTAATTACAGGCCCATTAGTCTAACTTCGGTTGTAGGTAAGCTACTTGAGGGCATAATTAGAGACAAAATTGTGAGTTACCTTGAAAGCCACTCATTAATTGGGGACTCACAACATGGCTTCCGAAACAAAAGATCCAGCCTATCAAACCTATTAACCTTTTATAACGACCTCTTCACTGTTTATGACGTAACCAAATCACTGGACGTAGTCTATCTTGATATCCAGAAAGCGTTTGATGAAGTCCCGCATCATAAATTACTTTACAAATTAAAGCAAATAGGTATTGACGGTCAATTAAACCAATGGATCGCGAGTTGGTTGAGCAACAGACAACAAAGAGTAGTGATTGACGGATTTAACTCAGAGTGGGCGCCGGTCACTAGTGGCGTTCCTCAGGGCTCGGTTCTTGGCCCAGTGTTCTTCATTATTTACATCAACGACGTGGATGTTGGACTCAATAACCGCATTAGTAAATTTGCAGACGACACAAAGATTGGTAACTCGGTTCTCACTGACGAAAACAAGCAAAGCCTCCAAGAGGATTTGCACAAAATTTCAACTTGGTAGGATAGATGGGAGATGCCGTTTAACGTAGACAAGTGCCAGGTCCTTCAAGTTGGAACGAGGAATAAGAAGCTCGATTACGAAATGCGCGGCGTTAAACTCAAAAGCGTTCAATGCGTTAAGGACTTGGGGGTCAAAATCGCGTCAAACCTCAAATTCTCACAGCAATGCATCGATGCAGCAAATAAAGCGAACAGAATGTTGGGCTTCATTAAAAGAAACTTTGTATTCAAGAATAAAGATGTAATACTCCCGCTCTACAATAGTTTAGTCAGACCCCACTTGGATTATGCGGTACAGTTTTGGTCTCCTCACCATGCAAAGGATATTGCAAAATTAGAAGGTGTTCAGCGTCGGGCAACGAAAATGATCCCTTCCTTGCGCAACAAATCCTACGAAGAAGCTTTCTACCCTTAACATGTTCTCTCATGAGAAACGTCGCCTCCGAGGAAAACTGATCGAATGTTTTAAAATACTTAATGTTTTCACGAATGTAGACAGATCAACATTGTTTATGATCGATGACACTTTGCGCACGAGGAACAATGGCGTAAAACTCAGATGTAGACAAGTAAATTCAGACTGCACCAAATTTTTCTTCACCAACGTTGTAGTGCGAGAATGGAATAAGCTTCCACCATCAGTGGTCCAGTGTAACACGATTGACTCCTTCAAAAATAGGCTCGACCGTCACTTCCTTCAACTTAATATCAACTAGAGTAGAAATGCAACGCTTTGGAGTCTTCTGATTAATGTAAAATCACTTAGGTTTAAGGACAGACCACCAAGTCTGGACCATGGGGTCTGTGTGGTCTGATTTTCTAAGTAAAACTATGTAAATCTCTCTCTCTCTCTCTCTCTCTCTCTCTCTCTCTCTCTCTCTCTCTCTCTCTCTCTCTCTCTCTCTCTCTCTCTCTCTCTCTCTCTCTCTCTCTCTCTCTCTCTCTCTCTCTCTCTCTCTCTCTCTCTCTCTCTCTCTCTCTCTCTCTCTCTCTTTTTTATTTAAACAAATTTTTACAGAAAAAGGAGGCTCAAAATTACACTTTTTCGGTAAAATTATTCTTGGAACCTGTGTATGGGACAAATTAAATTGTCGAATGTTGAAACATTCAAGCATGCAAATACAAAAATACGAAAAACATAAAGAAAAACATGCCTCTCTCTCTCTCTCTCTCTCTCTCTCTCTCTCTCTCTCTCTCTCTCTCTCTCTCTCTCTCTCTCTCTCTCTCTCTCTCTCTCTGTCTCTCTGTCTCTCTCTCTCTCTCTCTCTCTCTCTCTCTCTCTCTCTCTCTCTCTCTCTCTCTCTCTCTCTCTCTCTCTCTCTCTCTCTCTCTCTCTCTCTCTCTCTCTCTCTCTCTCTCTCTCTCTCTCTCTCTCTCTCTCTCTCTCTCTCTCTCTCTCTCTCTCTCTCTCTCCCCTCGTCTGTTTCCATATCCTTTTGTCTTTCCTTAAATCCCAATTGCTTACTACCTTTTTTGTTTTTCTTTTTTTATTCCTCCACGGTGTCTTTCTCTCTCCTGTTCTCCTTCTCACTAATGTTTATTCTTTTACATTTTTTCAGAATATTCTTTCCTTTCAAACTTTTTTGTCTTCTCTTTTCCAGTACATTCGTCTGCCTTTTTGTTTTCTCAATTTTCTACAACACTTTCACTCCCATTACATCGTTTTCTGTCTCGGCTTGGCATTCCGTGTGTCTTCTGTTTATATATATTTTGTTTGTTTTCTTTCTTTTTCCCTTTTTTCTCTTACTCCTCCGCTGTGTCCATTTGGCTTTGTCTCTTCTCTCCTTTCTCTTCTTTATAAATTGTTCCGTCGTTTTGTCTCTTCAACTGTTCGTAATTCATCTTCCGGCAGCCTCTTTATCTCCTTGTTTCCTTCTCTCCTTTCTTTGCTTCTCTTTTGTCTTCTTTCCTTTTATTTCTCCTTTTAATTTGACTATTTCCTCTTGGCCTTTCTATTCATCTCTTACATTTTTGTTATTCTCCTTTCATATCATTATTGATTCTTTTCCTTTATTTTGGTGAGTTTGCTATTGTTTTTTGTCCTTTTCTGTCCTTTTTTATTCCTTTTTATCGTTTTGCTTTTCTTATATTCTCCTTTTTTCTCCCTATCTTTTCCATCCATCCTTTCCTTTTCCCTTCTCACATTTTCTTTCATCTTACTTCACTACTCATCATCCTTCCATCTCTTCCTTCCATAATCCTTCCTATACTTTGTTCTGGTTTCAGTTTCATTTTTTAATCCTCTCTTACCTCTTGCCTGCTACCTTTCCCGCACCTCTCTCTCTCCCCTTTCTTTTCCCTCTCTAATTCCTTCTACCTTTCCCTCTTCTTTCTCTCTTCCTCTTCCTCTATTTCTCCATATACCTCTTCTCCCCGTCTTCCATACTCCCTCACACTCCATCCCCTTGCTTTCTCCCTCCCCATCATCCACTTTTTCTATCTTCACCTCTCCCCTTCCTCGCTCCTGCTTTCTCTTCCTCCCCATCCTCAACACTCTCCCACCATTCATCCCTCTCCCTTCCCTCCCTCTCATCACTCCACCTCCATCCTCATCCTCCTCTTACTCTCCCTCAGCATCTTTTACTCTGTCTTCCTTCGCATCACTCCCTTGCTTCTCCTTTTGCTCTCTCTTCCTCCACATCTTCAACACTTCCTGCCTCACCCTTTCCACCTATCCCTTTCCACCTCTGCCCTTCCCTCTGCCCTTCTCCCCCCTTCCTCTTCCTCCTTCTCCTCTCCCTCTCATCTCTTTCCGCATCTTTTACTCTTTCTACCTCCATCCTCTCTTCCTCCTCCTCCTTGCTCTGTCTTCCTCTTCGTCTTCAACACTTTCTGCCTCACCCTCCTCCGCTCTCTCTCCTCTCCCTTCCTCCCCCTTCCTCCTCCTCGCCCTTACTCCTCCCTCAACCCCACCACCATCTCCCTGCATGAATGGCTAGGCAAGATTCAGTGCAGGCCGCGGCCCGAGCCAGACGCCAAGTGCTGGAAGTCAACGTTTGGGCCGCCATTACTGTTGCCTCTCTGCAGATCAAGGCTTTGGGAGAAAAAAATATATATATGTGTGATCTTTTGCATATGGAGTACCTACCTCTCCCCCTCTCACTAACCGAAAGAAGAAAGACTGAAATGTGTACGTGCGTCCGTTTATGTTATCTCTTTCTCCATCTCTTCCACCAATCATTTCCTTAGAAGAAAAAAAATCATGTATGTGACTCTTTGTATGTGTAGCACCACCCCAACCCTCTCCCTCTCACTGCCTGAAAGAAAATATAGACTCGTTAATGTCTATGTATGGGTGACCGTCCCCTACCACCCGAAAAGAGAAAAAAAGTTGGAAACTAATGAGATAAGTGCTTTTTTACAGCAAAGGAGACAATTCAAGGGCATAAAAAGGAAACAATAATTAAAAAAAGCCCGTTACTCACTGCTCTTAAAAGAGTCCAGAGGAGTGGCCGAAAGATAGATCAATTTCGGGAGGAGAGGTGTCCTGATACCCTCCTCTTGAAAGAGTTCAAGTCGTAGGCAGGAGGATATACAGATGAAGGAAGATTGTTCCGGAGTTTACCAGCGTGAGGGATGAAAGAGTGAAAATGCTGGTTAACTCGTGCTTAAGGGACAATATAGGGATGAGCTTGAGTAGAAAGTCGTGTGCAGCGGGGCCGCGGGAGGGGGAGATTCATGCAGTTAGCAAGTTCAGAAGAGCAGTCAACGTGAAAATATCGTTAGAAGATAGAAAAAAGGCAATATGGCGGTGGAATTTAATAGGTAGGAGGGTATCAGTAAGAGGAGTTGAGCTGATGAGACGAAGAGCCTTAGACTCCACTCTGTCCAAGAGAGCTGTGTGAGTGGAGCCCCCACACACGTGAGATGCATTTTCCATACGAGTGCGGACAAGGCCCCTGTATATGGATAGCAACTGTGCGGGGGAGAAGAACTGGCGGAGACGATACAGAACGCCCAACTTCGAAGAAGCTGATTTAGTGAGAGAGGAGATGTGAAGTTTCCAGTTAAGATTTTGAGTTGGATAGACCGAGGATGTTTAGTGTTGAAGAAGGCGACAGCTGAGTGTTGTCGAAAAATAGGGGATAGATGTTTGGATGATTGTGTCGAGTTGATAAATGGAGAGACTGGGTTTTTGAGGCATTGAAGGACACAAGGGTCCTTTTACCCCAATCGGAAATGATAGCAAGGTCTGAGGTTAAGATGTTTTGACATTTCTTATGAATGAAAGAGCTTTTGGTAAGTCGAAGAATAGATTTGGCACGATTGCGGGCGGAAATGTAGAGATCATGGTTAGCGGGAGTTCGAGGGCTCTGGTACCTTTTGTGAGCTTTTTTTTTGTGAGCACGATAACAAGCGTGATTAAACCAAGACTTTTTAGCATGAGCAGTAGAGAAAGAACGTGGAGTGTATGCCTCCATTCCAGAGACAATCACCTCTGTGATTCGCTGGGCACACACAGAGGGGTCTCTCTCCTGGAACCAGTAATCAATCCACGGGAAATCGGAAAAGTACATCCTCAGGTCGTCCCACCGAGCTGAGGCAAAATCCAAGCATCGCCTCTTCGGTGGGTCAGAAGATGTACAGGAGCGATAGGACAGGATACAGAAATAGGGTTTTGATCAGAGGAGCCCAATGGATAGAACAGTTTGACAGAGTAAGTAGAAAGGTTAGAGGTACGGAAGTGGTTTAGTATGTTGGGCCTGTCTCAAAGATGGTCGGGAATACGTGTAGGGTGCTGAACCAACTGTTCTGGATAGTTGAGGAAAGCAAAGTTGTAGGCTTGTTCACCAGGCTGGTCAGTGAAAGAGGATGGAAGCCAAAGCTGGTGGCGAACATTGAAATATCCTAGGATGGAGATTTCAGCGAAGGGAGAGTGGGTCAAGATGTGCTCCACTTTAGAGTTAAAATAGTCAAAGAATTTTACATAGTTTATAGAGTTAGGTGAGAGATTAACAGTATTTAGTAATAGAATGACAATGAAGTCTTCGCCAGATGGTGGAAAATTTTAAAGAGTCAATGTCGTGGGCACAAGAGCAAGTGATGTCGTTGCGCACGTAGAGGCAACATCCAGCTTTAGGAACTTTAGGATAGAGATAGTAGGAGGGAACATAGTAGAAATTGCTGTCAGTAGCCTCAGAAACCTGTATTTCGGTGAGGAAGAGAAGGTGAGGTTTCGAGGAGGAGAGATGGTGCTCCACAAAATGAAAATTAGAACGAAGACCGCGAATATTGCAGTTATTGGGAAGAAAGAGGTTCGATGAGTTATCATGACACCTCTCAAGCTGGCAGGCAGAAGGGGAGTGCTCCTTGGGGGAATTTGTGCCTCCCCCATGCGGTTACTCAGAGGCAATGCTATGCTGTGCCATTTTGAGTTTCAAATTTTGGGAAAAGGTGTGTATGTTGTGTGAATGTAGTATGGTGTGGAAAGAGAGAGGATCTGTGTTTAGAAAGCATGTTGGACTACTCTCTGGTGTTGATGAGAGAATAGGGAAACGGTTAGTTAGGACATGAGAAGGGTTTTTGAAGGGCCTCAGCACCCTCCTCGGTTCCCATATATACCTCACCGGTAGTGGCTTGCACACGTTTCAGTAGGTGTCTTCCTACCTACTCCACTCACAGTTTGTAAAGTGTAAGAGGATGACAACTTGACAAGTGCCACTTTTACTTGACAGTCTTTGCCTTCCTTCAAACATAATTATATAAAGTGGGGGAGTGTTGAGAGTAAAGAAGAAAAGGAGAAATAGAGGGGAAAAGCATATAGGGTGAAATATATTAGGAAAGAGGAGACTAAGAGGAAACAAGAAAAAAATATATATATAAAAGGCAAAGGGCAAATAAGAGAGAGCACAGGACGAAGGGAGGATGGAGGGGAGGGGAAGGGAGATTGACTCTGAATAAAGGGAAACGAGGAAGGGTTAGGGAAGGGACAAGGGGAAGGAGGAAGGGGCTATTGTGGCGTCAAATAGAGGAGAGGAAGGATGGATGGGGCGATGGGGAGGACATGGAAATCAGGCGACTGTGATTTGTGGTGATGGGGAGATGGGAGGGGGAGGGAAGGGGAGGGTGAAAAAAGGGGAATGGGAAGAGGTTGGGAAGTAGGGCAATGATGGGAGGTGATGAAGGGAGAGATAAGAGGAAGGAGAGAGAAAAGAGATCTTGGAGGAGAGTAAGAGAGAGAGGGTGAGTGTTGGGGTAAGGGGACGGGGCAGGAAAGAGGGAACAGGGGAATAGGGAGGTGTGTGGTAGGGGAAGGATTTTGTAAGGGAAGAGGGGGAGAGGGAAGGTGTAAGAAGGGAAGGTGTGGTGAGGGATGGGAAGGGAGGAGGAGGCAGGCGATGAGGGCAGAGGGGTGAGGGGGTTCAGCTCCTCCAAACAGTGAAATACAGTTATGGCATTACAAGCGTGACAGTAGGAGCAGTGATAGCGGTGTACGACTGTGTGTGTGTGTGTGTGTGTGTGTGTGTGTGTGTGTGTGTGCCTGTTTGCCATTCACACCTGTTTTCCCTGCACATCAACACATTCATTGGCGCTTGAGAAGGAAGGAATTTCTGGGATATTTTTCGTTGTTATTTCATATTGATTTTAATGTTATTTATAGATCCTTAAATTATTCTTCTTATCATTGTTGTCATTGTTCATATTTTTCGTTGTTATTTCGTATTAGTTATTTATTGAAGTCTTTGAGCGTTGTTCCTATTCATGTTTTTTCAGTTTTCATACTACTGTTATTTATTGATGTCTTAATATATTATTGTTTTTGTTCTTGTACAGCTTTTCTTTGTCACGTTTTCCATACAGCCCCCTCACAAATAAAAAAAAAGGTTCCCACGTCTTCTTGTACAGCTTTTCTTTGTCACGTTTTCCATACAGCCCCCTCACAAATAAAAAAAAAAGGTTCCCACGCCTTCAGAAAAGTTTCCACGCCTTCAAAAAAATGCCCACACCTTCAGAAAAGTTTCTACGCATTTAGAAAAAAAAATCCACGGTAATCGCAACGTTCGCACAAGTCTCTGTAAAGTAACAATTAGTGGATAATAGTGGAAGTGAATCGTGGTGTTAATAACGGTGAAGACGAGGACACGTCTGATGATGAGGTTAATAATGCGTGGTGGTGATGTGTAGGTAGTGGATTGGGAGGTAATATAGTGATAGTAAATTTAATGGTGATATCTGCTACAGCGAAAGAGTTAAATACGATAAGAGAAACGGACACGTTTGATATGAAAAATAAACACAGCGAGAGAGAGAGAGAGAGAGAGAGAGAGAGAGAGAGAGAGAGAGAGAGAGAGAGAGAGAGAATGAATTTTACGGGGACAATTGGAAGGATGAAATGAGGACGTAAATGAAGGTGGGCGTGAGGAAGAAAGGAGTGATGATGAGGTTACAGGGAGGGAAAAAGACGCCGTAAGAAAAAGAAGATAAAGTAGAGGAAGAAAAAGAAAATAAGGGCGAGGAGAAAGGGATAATTTGTAAGAAGATAAAGAGAAAAGGAAGACAATAAGGGGAGGAAAATGAGGAGCTAGAATACGAACTACAACAAGAAAAGTAACAAGGTATGGAAAAAGAAGAAGGGAAGAAGATAAAGAAGATAACAGTAATAAAAGGAAGAAAGAGGAAGCAGAATATTAAGAAGTGAACGGAGGAAGACAAAGAATAAACAAAAATGAAGAAGCAGCAGATATAAGAAAACAGAAAAGAAGAAATAAATTAGAAAGCGGGATAAGTGGGCGCGGAAATGAAACACAGATAAAAAATAGTCTAAAGCTAATGAAACCTGAAGAATGGACGGATTTCCCACATAAAAGACCTTGTGAGAGAGAGATTTACGTAGATTTACATAGAAAATCAGACCACACAGACCACATGGTCCAGACTAGGTGGTCTGTCCTTAAACCTAAGTGATTCTACATTAATCTGATGGCTCCAAAACGTTGCATTTCTACTCTAGTTAATATTAAGTTCAAGGAAGTGACGGTCGAGTTTGTTTTTAAAGGAGTCAATCGTGTTACACTGGACCACTGAAGGTGGGAGTTTATTCCATTCTCGCACTACAACGTTGGTGAAGAAAAATGTTGGTGCAGTCTGAATTTACTTGTCTACATTTGAGTCTTATGCTATTGTTCCTCGTGCGCAAAGTGTCATCGATCATAAACAATTTTTGATCTGTCTACATTCGTGAAACCATTAAGTATTTTAAAACATTTGATCAGTTTTCCTCGGAGGCGACGTTTCTCAAGAGAGAACATGTTAAGGGTAGAAAGCTTTTCTTCGTAAGATTTGTTGCGCAAGGAAGGAATCATTTTTGTTGCCCGACGCTGAACACCTTCTAATTTAGCAATGTCCTTTGCTTTGTGGGGAGACCAAACCTACACCGCATATTCCAAGTGGGGTCTGACTAAACTTTTGTAAAGCGGAAGTATTACATCTTTATTCTTGAATAAAAAGTTTCTTTTAATGAAGCCCAACATTCTGTTCGCTTTATTTGCTGCATCGATGCATTGCTGTGAGAATTTGAGGTTTGACGCGATTTTGACCCCCAAGTCGTTAACGCATTGAACGCTTCTGAGTTTAACGCCGTGCATTTCGTAATCGAACTTCTTATTTCTTGTTCCAACTTAAAGGACCTGGCACTTGTCTACGTTAAAGGGCATCTCCCATCTATCCGACCAAGCTGAAATTTTGTGCAAATCCTCTTGGGGGCTTTGCCTGTCTTCGTCAGTGAGAACCGAGTTACCAATCTTTATGTCGTCTGCAAATTTACTAATGCGATTATTGAGTCCAACATCCACATCGTTGATGTAAATAATGAAGAGCCCTGGGCCAAGAACCGAGCCCTGAGGGACGCCACTAGTGACAGGCGCCCACTCTGAGTTAAATCCATCAATCACCATTCGTTGTTGTCTGTTGCTCAACCAATTCGCGATTCATTGGTGTAATTGACCCTCAATACCTATTTGCTTTAATTTGTAAAGTAATTTATGATGTAGGACTTTATCAAACGCTTTCTGGAAATCAAGATAGACTATGTCTAATGATTTAGTTATGCCATAAACTGAGAAGAGGTCGTTATAGAAGGTCAATAGGTTTGATAGGCAGGATCTTTTGTTTCGGAAGCCATGATGTGAATCCCCAATTAATGAGTGGCTTTCAAGGTAGCTCACAATTTTGTCTCTAATTATGTTCTCAAGTAGCTTACCTACAACTGAAGTTAGATTAATGGGTCTGTAATTACCTGGTAATTTTTTGTCTCCTTTCTTAAAAATTGGTGTCACGTTAGCCTTTTTCTAATCCGACGGGACGATGCCTTGTCGCAAGGACATATTGAATACGGTTCAGAGGGAGGAGAGTATTTCGCTCTTTGCCTCTTTAAACAGTATAGGATATACTTTGTCAGGTCCGGGACTTTTATTTGTTTTAAGTGATTGAAGAGCTTTAAGGACTTCATCGGTTGTAATTTCAAAGTCAGGCAATGCATGCTCGAGATTTACATTGGTACTGGTGTTGGTGGTAGTGGTGGGAAGGCTGTTAATATTAAACACCGAGGAAAAGTAATTGTTTATTAGGTTTGCAATGTGTTGGCTGTCAGTCACTTGTGCACCGTCACTGTTTGTTAAAGGTCCAATTCACTTCTGATCACCTTTCTGTTGTTTATGTAACTGAAGAAGGATTTCGGATTATTTTTACAGTGTGCTGCAATATTTTCTTCATATCTACGCTTTGCCTGACATACTAATCTTTTTACTCGTCGCCTGGCATCATGATAAAGTCTAACGTTTTCGGCCGTAGTAAGTTCTTTCTTTAACCTGTAAAACAATTTTCTCTCTTTGACTGAGTGTGTAATTTCGCTATTAAACCAAGGTGGGCTTTTATTAGTGTTACTTCGGTTTTCACTCATAGGGACGAATGTGTTCTGCTGAGTGAGTAAATGATTTTTAAAGTTTAGCCAGGCTTCCTCTTCATTGCCGTCATCTGATAGTTGTATTTCTGTTAGTTTTCATATGATTTCTACGAAGTTTGCTCTTTTGAAATTGGGCACCATTACTTTATTTTCAGTCATTGATGTTTGAGCTCTAATGTCGACGCTCACTAATTTATGATCGCAAGAACCGAGGTGTTCTACCGTGACATTACTGACTAGGTTATCTTGGGTCGTTATAACAAGGTCTAGTATGTTATTTTGTCGAGTTGGCTCAGAAACCATTTGGCTTAGATAATTTTCTTATAAAAAATCGATCATTCTATATGACTCGCCTTCTGTACCTGACAGTGTCGCCCAGTCGATATGGGGGAGGTTAAAGTCTCCTAATATCAGTGAGTCGCTGTTATTAAGTGACTGCCTTACAACGCTGTACATTTCAACATCTTTTCGAGTGATTGTCCCGGAGGCCTGTAGGTAACAGATATATTTAAATTAACTTTTGCAATGTTTACTCACGCACAAATG
This sequence comes from Eriocheir sinensis, assembly GCF_024679095.1. Classification (NCBI taxonomy): domain Eukaryota; kingdom Metazoa; phylum Arthropoda; class Malacostraca; order Decapoda; family Varunidae; genus Eriocheir; species Eriocheir sinensis. The sequence continues at coordinate 26,929 of NW_026111751.1, read as the reverse complement.
TTCAACGTTACTGTCTCTTGGTGTTCTGTCAGTGGGTTGCAAATACCTTTTTGACAAAAGGCGACACCACCACCTGTACGGTTTAAACTATCTTTTTTGAAGTCAGTAGCCATCTATTTTGCATTCTGTACTTAAATCAATATTTGTGGTGTCGATAAATGTTTCGGTTATAGCAATTACGTCAAAATTTTCTGTCAGAGCAAGACATCTCAGTTCATCAAATTTGTTTCTTAGGCTACGCGCATTGATACTAAGGACTTTTAAGTTATCTAGAGGCTTGGTAATAGAGGTGGTGGTACTTGCGGGTTCATGGTTACGCGTTTGTTGCGATGCATGACATCTATTTACACGGGCGGGGTGGAGGGACGTGGCTGAGAGTCGTGTTTTGTGGGGGTGTCAAGTACTTGGTGAGATAGAGAGAGAGAGAGAGAGAAGGAGGGGGGAGGTGTAAATGCTAATCGGGGCGGTCGCTGCCGGAGCCCAGGACATAATTTGGTGTGTGCGGGGCGGGAGGCGAGGGCAGGAGCGAGGCCAGCCACTCCGGGCCTTCCGTGCGGGGTCAGGAGAGGTCAGAGCACCCTGCCGCGCCTCCCGTCCCCGTGTTGCCCTGGCCATGCCCGACACACCCTTCCCGCCATAATGTTCTGCCTTCGTCTCGGCACAGATTGAGAGGTGGACGGAGCAATAGGATTTCTTAGGACCCTGTTGATGCCTATACGTTTTATTTTCTTCTCTCCCTGTTTTATTTTTATTTATTTATTTTTTTTTGGCGGGGGGGGTGGGGTGTTGTTTGGGCTGTTTTTTTCTGCTTTGTTTGTATAAAATGGGATTCGGGGGATTGGGTGTCTTGTTTCCTTTTTTTATGCTTCTCGCCAGGTTTGTATTATTTTTACTCGGCTTGTCGTGATATTGCAACAGAAAATGGGAATCGAAGGGATTAGGTCTTCTTCTTTTAGGGGTAGCTGTGTTTTGTGTGATTAGGAGCAACAAGGATGATGATGATGAGGAGGAGGTGGAATGGATAAGAAGGACGCATGCGTAATGAGCGAGTGTTGATGGGAATGGACTGTGTTTTGTCTGCTTTGCCGTGTTGGAGAAAATGTGATGCGTTTGGACGTCGTTCCGTGCATTATCAAAGGGAAATAAGCAGGTGTTTTGTTATTTTAATGTTTGAGGAAAAATAATTTGTTCTTCTTTACGTATGTGAGTCGTTGTTGGTGTGTTGCAGAAAATGTGTGTTGCGTGGAATCCAAAAGAAAACAAACAAACAATCTAAGAGCATTTCCGAAAGAAGGGAGTTTTCCTTTTTGACAAGAGAATGTTTCCTTGGAGAGAATGTTGTGTGTTCCGCGATATTGTGATAAAATCGTATTAGTATAGTTTTCTTTTTTGTGTTATATTCAAAGGAAGTATTTTGTGGTGCTTTTGTAAGGTTGACCATTCTTTCAGGTTTGGGAATATTACAGAAAATTATGTGTGGTGTGTCGTTGTGATATGTTTGGGTGCAATGTGTGTGTGTGTGTGTGTGTGTGTGTGTGTGTGTGTGTGTGTGTGTGTGTGTGTGTGTGTGTGTGTGTGTGTGTGTGTGTGTGTGCTCGTACGGGTATGTGCAACAGTAGAAATTTTACTGTGACAGTTTGAAAGATGAAATACAGTGAATGGAGGTTGGCGAAAGAAAGAAAATGAAAATATGAATTACGGAATTAAAAAGAAGAAAAAGTGCGTGACGAGATAAAAGGGAAAAGTTTTGGGTCTTGAGTGATGCCTGTTTTTTTTTTTGTTTTTTTTGTCCTGTGGTGAGAATATGAAAGCGTGGCTCAGTATAAGTAGGAAAAAGATATAAAAGGAAGCGTTAAGTGTATTTTGCGGAATGAGAATTGAGTAGAATTTTTATGCAACATTTATATATTTTTCGTGCCGAGGTAAAAAGAAAAAAATCGTGGTAGAGCGTAAGTAGAAAATGAACAGAAGAAAACGATAATTGTATATGCGGGTTGAAAAGTGAGTAGGATTTTTATGCAACTGATATTTTTTTCGTGGCATGGTAGAAACCTAATCGTGGTTCACCGTAAGTAGAAAAGAAGCAAAGTAGAAAACGTTAAGTGTATGACGCGGAATGGGAACTGAGTAGAATTTTTCTGTAGCGCGTCTGGCCGTGAAGTTCTCCTTGGTAATGGACAGGACGAAGCGCGCGAGGAAAAGTATGAACACCGGAACTCTTTTTGTCATAATTACTAATGAACGACGGTTGATTGAGGCAGGGTTAGCAGGACGGCGATTGTTGAGGAAGAGCCTTCAGGATACCTGTTCGCTCCTGTCCTTGTTTTGTATATATATATATATATATATATATATATATATATATATATATATATATATATATATATATATATATATATATATATATATATATATATATATATATATATATATATATATATTTCTAACATTTCTTTCCTTCCCTTACCACCTTATGTTTGCCTTTTAATATATTCAATCTTATCAAACTTTCTTTCCCAGCACATTTATATAATATTTTTTTCTGTGTTACTGTTTCCTATCCATTCTCTCCTTTACTCCTTCCTTTACTTTTCCTTTATTTCCCTCTTTCTTATCCAGTCTTCCTCTACCTCTTCACACGAAAACTTTTTTCTCGTTTTCATTCATAGATATTTTACTTTCTTCATATTTTCCTTCTTAACCTTCACCTCATTTATTCCATGCATATCTTTTTTATCGGCTTCCATATTACTTTTTTTTTAATTCGCCACTAAAATTACTATCGTTTTTATTATCAGCTGATGCATTCAGTTATGATATACGTTAATAAAACCATTATTCACTTTTATCTGCTGCTAATATATTTTAGCACTATGTGCTTTCTACTCACCTATTCACCTTTTATCAGTAAAAACCTTACTTGGTCTTATTTATTATTTTTTTCCAAACACTTAAGTTTTCTTCATTCCTTAAACTCCAGAACTGATCACCTTTTACTCATTTTGTTTCCACCTCTATTTTCCAATAGACTAATTTAAATGTCTCAGAAAAACAACATTCCCTTTCATCCGTTCCTTTTAGTGTATTTATATCATCGCCTTGCTGTCCACACGCCTTACATTTACTTAACTATCAAACAATTTGTCGCTGCCACCTCTTCTCTTAGAATTAAAATCCGTCAATGAAAACTTTATTCGTTGTTAATATAATACTAACAATCTTTCCTTCCTTCCTCTTTGCAGTCACCTCCAGGACACCTTTTGCAACTCAACACGTGTGTTTTTTTTACACACACTACAACCTTTTAACCAATATGCCGATACCATTTCCTTTCCTCAGTAATTAAAATCCGTTACTGAAAACATTATTCGTTCATATTAGTTGTGAATGTGTTCCTGGCACTTTTCCCTTCCATACCTTTTGCATTCACTTCTTATACTCTTTTTACAGTTCTTTGGCATTTTTTTTTTACTGTAATTGCCGTGCGTTACTGAAAACATATTAGTCTTTTCATCAGGTGCTAATAAAGTTTTGTGCTTCTCATAACTTTGCCTTCGTCTCATTAGTTTCTTTTACTTGGTGCTCTTCTACCTTTGTCTCCAACACGCTAATTAAGCATCAGCTATATATTTTTCTTTTGTCTGCTCCGCAGATATTTTCTGTGTATGTATTTATAATTCTTCTCCATCCTCCCAATTCCTTCTTATTCTTCATTTCCAACAAAATAGTTTAATAATTCGATAAAAAGTTTTTTTTTTTATATTCATTTGTTTATATTTTCCTCCATCTATACCTCCACCTCTCCTGTTCCTCGCTGTTCCTCTCTCCCACCTTTCCTGCTCTTCCCTTTCTCTCTCCTTTACCTTTACTGTTTCTCCCTCTTCTTCTCCTCCACTCCTCCTGTTCCTCCCTCCCCCTCTCCTTCACCTTTCATTCTCCTCCATCCCCTCTCCTCCACCTTTCTCGTTCAATCCTCTCCCTCTCCTCCACCTTCCCCATTCCTCCCTCTCCCATACTTCCACCTCCCCTCCTCCTCCCTCTCCACCTTTAATCTCCACCACCTCCGCCGCGGCCCTGCCTTCCACACTCTCCTCCCATTAACCCTCCCATTCATCTCTCTTTCACCTCCACTCTTTGCCTTCCCTCTTCCTCTTCCTCTTTCTTTCCACTTCCACGTTTAGCATATCCTTCCTCTTCTTTCATCCTCTTTCAGCACTGTCTCCCTCTCTGTTTTCCTTTTCCTCACTCCTTTTGCTGTATTCGCTGCCTTCTCTTCCTCTTTATTCATTCATTCTTAATTGACATCTACATCTGTTATATCCTTCGTCCTTCTCTTCCGTATTTTTTCCACATTCACTTTACTTTTCTCTTCCTCCTTCATTCAGCACTCTTCCTTCTTCCTCCTTCTTCCTCTTTCACATGTACTCTTCCTCCCTCTTTCTCTCTTGTCATCACCCTTTTTCTCCTTCTTCCTCCTTCTTCCTCTTTCACATGTACTCTTCCTCCCTCTTTCTCTCTCGTCATCACCCTTTTTCTCCTTCTTCCTCTTTCACATTTACTCTTCCTTCATCTTTCTTTCTCGTGATCATCCTTTTTTTTCTCCATTTTCGTTTTCTCTATCTTTTTTTCTTTTTTCCACATTCGCATTCAATCATCACTTTATCCTCTCCTTTCTTCCACATTCTAACTGATTTTCTCACCCACTCCCTCTTTCGTCTACATTCACCCACTTTCTTACCCTCGTTTTTTTATTCTCTTTCACATTAACATCCACTTTCTTTTTATTTTCTTCCTCATTGTTTCTCTCTCCCCTCTTCACAGCCGCTCTCCGTTCATCTTTCCTTTTCCTCCTCTGCTCCACATTCACAGTCACTCGCCCTTTCTCTTCCTTCTGCCATCTCCCACAGTCTTCTACTTTTATCACACTCTCCTGTCAGGCTTCATTTTCAGCATACCAGTGTGCTTTTTTTTCCTAATTTTTCCTTCCGTCTCTTTGTTGGTCTTGCTGGCTCAACTTTTTACATTTTGATCGACGTCAACAGATTGTCTATCTTCATATTGATGTTGTTCTTTTCAAGTTGTTTTCCTGGCTTACCCATGAAGTGTAGACATGACATTGTATAATAGCATTTGTTAGTTCTGATGAACCCTACATCATGACATTATAAACAATTTTTTTTTTTTTTTTTTTTTTTTTTTTACGTCTTGGCCTGTGGCGCCGGTAGGCCTTTAAAGTAGGGCCTGATGGTCGGCCCCAGCCCGTTGTGGCGCAGGCAAGTGTTTATAGTGGCGCCATCTTTACTTTTCAGCATTTTACATTTTACACCCCTAGTTGCATAATATAAATTGTTGGGTGTGTTGGAGGGTCATGCGACGCCGATCTAGCAGTTTTTGTGCTTAACACTTGTTTTAGTATTCTACACCACTGTTTAACCTCACATGTTGTTTCCTCTATCTTGAATTCATGTTTCTTTTATTTTTTGATACTCTCATTTTCTAAACATTTTCAAGATTAGTCAATTCGATTTTCAGTATTTTTTTTAATCCTTAGTTCTTTTTTTTATTTAGTTCCGTTCGTCTCTTCATAATGTTTTTGCTTCTTCCCTCTACTCAACCGTTTAAAGATTTAATTAATTTACCTTAATTTTCCCTTACCTGCCTGCCCTGTATTTTTGCCTGCTAACATTTTCAGTACTTAGCAATTCTTTATAATCTGTTTCAGTTCAAATCAAAGCTCGTCTTGTTTTACCTTTGTTGACCAGTTTTTGAAGATTTTTCTTTACTTTTATTCCCAGTCATCCTAACATCATCCGTAGACTTTCATTCAAGATGCCCTCCCTTTCTTCTGTCCCTTTTTCTGCTCCTCTTACCTCCTTCACCATCGTAATCTCCCCTCCTCCTCCTCCTGTTCTCTCTCCACTTTCGTCTCCTTACCCTCCCTCCCTTCCCTCTAATACTCTAGGACAACAAACTCATCAACTGGATTTGCTGATGTCAAAGCGATCCTTCACAAGGGTTCAAAAAGGTAAAAGCCGAAAAATACACCAGAATATCCGTAGCCTAAAGTTTAGATGCGTTCATCCTTTGGCAAACCCCGTGACCCGTTTTTTGTGCGTCGAGAGAAAACAGGAGAAACTTTAGCTGGTCAGTCCATCACGAGAGTCTGTAAAGCTCTGCTCCATCATGCTGTTGTCGAGAGATTTTCCGCCCGCCCCGCCGCCACCACAAACACTACCAATAGCGATTCGCCTCTGCTCTGCAGAAAATAGTTGAGTTCACGATTAAAAATTAGTCCGAGGGAACAAAGAGAATAATCAAGGTTGAATTTATATTAGTATTATGGAAACTTACCAAGCCTAACCTAGAGAAAACAATGGCACTGGAACGTCAGAGAGAGAGAATGAACGCCTGAAGATGAGTAAAAAGAAAGCGAATGCAGACCAATATTTTTATAATCAGAGGATGTGACAGTAGAGAGAATAGTTGAGTTCGTGATGAAAAGTTAGTCCGAGGGGAAACTGAAGGAAATTACTGCATGATTCACTAGCACAGACAGAAATATCTTACGTGGAGTACTTTTGTCCGTGTATATGTACTCTTGCACATTGGCACGAAGCACCAATGACTGCGGGTTACGTCTCCAGGCATTGCTAGCCACTAGAAGCATACACCACAACACGAAATCTCGGAGAAACACAAAGTTGGCGGCCTCCCGACGTACCTAGTGACGTCACGACCAATCAGCACCCGTTTCCAGGTCACGTGATTTTTACGCAACTTTAATCCATATTTTATAAAACATTTACTATTAACATGAAAAAATAGTACCATAGCTGAATTTAGGGCCTATTTATCCATACAGACAGAATTTGAAATAAATATGTTGACCGGAAACATGGCAAGTAATCATGACCAGGTATGCTGAGAATACACGACTTTTAGCGCGTCCAGCAATGGACCGTATTGGCTGTTCGGCGGCGACTCGGGGACAAGTACTGTTTTGACTTAACTCGGTTCCTCTTTTCTATTTCGGAAAAAAAAAAAATTATGGCTGTCGTTTGGAGCCAAATGCCCAAACGTGGTACCTGCTAGTAGAAAAAAATGTATTTACCCTTTGCTGGTAAGATTTTGGGTTTGCGTCTGTGTGTGGTGTGTAGAGACCACTGAGGGCGAATGTGCCGCAGGCCGCAGTCTCTGAGCAGCCCAAACAGGCAAAACACAGCTAGGAGGTTTCGTATTTTTCGCCCAGGCTTTATTTTGCTCTCCAGCAGCTTAAGAATGATTTAACTTGCTGTTAAATAATGTTAGTTTAAGTTTCTGTAGCTATTTTACTTCTGGTCTTAAGATAAGTGATTTACAGACGCCCTCTCCAGCGAGAGGTGTCTGTAAACACTATCTTAAGACCAGAAATCAAAATACTAACAATTATTTAACAGCAAGTTAAATCATTCTTAAGCTGCTGGAGAGCAAAATAAGCCGTGGGCAAAACAATACGAAACCTCCAAACTGTTTGCCTGTTTGGGCCACTCACAATACACACAGACGCAAACCTTAAAACTACCAGCAATGGGTGAATACATTTTTCTGACAACAGGTACCACATTGAACATTTGGTTCCAAACGACAGCCGGGTAACAATTTTTCCCGAAATAGAAAAAGGAACCGAGTTAAGTCAAACAGTACTTGTCTCCGATTCGCCGGATAGTCCATTTTTTTTTTTTTTTTTTTTAAATTGCGGCCTATTTCGCCGGTAGGCTTATTCCCGGTGGAACCTGATGGGCGGTCCAAGGCTTCTTTCACAAAGGAACACAAAGGAAGAACAAACAACAGCAGACCTGCTGGTCCTTACGAGGTTGTTTGTGACAAGCTACACTAACTATCTAATCAAAGGTGGAAGATGAAGGACAGCAAAGGCGAAGGCTCCTCCGCCCCCATCCCTCCAGCCAAAGCTGGCAGGAAAGGAAAAAGAACCATGCAGCATGGAAAAACTGCATGGAATTTATGTAGGAAAGAGGAAAGAACTACCATTACTGCTACCACTAACCGGGCGATAAAAGCGGACAAGGACACCAGTATTCGAAAGAACTTAACGTTATTACGACAATGAGTAATATCTTAGTTGCTGGTTGGATTCAAAACACTTGTCTAATCTATTCTTGAAGGCCGTAACTGTTGTACTATCAACGACATCACAAGGTAGAGAGTTCCAAACATTAACAACTCGATTGAAGCAGAAGTGTCTAGCTTCGTGCGACGAGAATCTTTTACCACTTATCTTCAAATTGTGATTTCTTCTTGTTCTATTTGATCGATCAATTGTAAAGTAATCTTCCGCATTAATATCACTGAATCCTTTGAACATTTTAAACACTTCTATTAGATCGCCTCGCATTCTTCGTTTTGATAGGCTGAATAAGTTTACTTCTATAAGCCTTTGTTCATATGACAAATTTCTCAACCTAGGAATCATCTTTGTTACTCTTCGTTGGACCCGTTCCAACTTTTCTATGTCTTTTCTGTAGTAGGGAGACCAAAACTGTACACAGTACTCTAGACGGGGTCGAACCAACGAATTCTACAGTTTTAATATTACTTTTTCCGATTTATTATTAAAGACTCGTCCGATGAGGCCAACCAATTTGTTTGCAGTTTTAACTACCTCTGAATAATGCTGACCGGGCTTTAAATCGCTTGATATAGTGATTCCAAGATCCTTTTCTTTACTTACTGCAGAAAGTTGTTTGCCATTCATTACGTACCGAACGCGATTGCTATTTTTTCCGATGTGCAACACTTTACATTTCTCAACGTTAAATTTCATTTGCCATTGATTGGCCCAACGTGCAAGTCGATCTATATCTGATTGTAAAGCTTCTTCGTTGAGTATTTCAGTTACTTTACTAGCAATTTTTGTGTCATCAGCAAATTTTGATACTTTGCAAGTGAGCCCATCATCGATATCATTAACATAAATTAAGAAGAGCATGGTGGGTCCTGATGGTCGGCCCAGCCCGTTCTGGCGCAGGCGAGTGTTTATAGTGGCGCCATCTTGCATTGGCTCATGCTGCCCTCCCAGAGCTCATCTTTGATCCTAGAATCTAGAGTCCGGGTTGATAGGTGGTCTTCTGGACAGCATGTGGGTAGTTTCAAGCCACTCGGCGGCGGCTGAAAAATCCCAGCTTGGTGGCACCGGGCGGGGATTGAACTCGCATCCTCCTGAACACGGAGCCGTTACTCTGACGACTCAGCCACCGCCACCCCGCGCTGATATCCCGTACTGATGATCAAGAGGAGGAGGAGGAGGAGGAGCGGAATAGAGTCAAGGGGAGACTGAGAAAAAAGAGGAGGGGAAGCGAAGGAAGAGGAACGGGTGGAAAGAAGGGAGGAGGAGATAGGAGGAACAAAACGTGGCGAAAGAGGAGGAGGAAA
>NW_026111751.1:0-12500 GCF_024679095.1 Eriocheir sinensis | reverse complement strand
GAAAGAGGGCAGTTTAGAAAAGCAAAAGACTGAGGAGAGCTAAGAGAGGATAACAAGAGCTCAGTTAAGAGATAGTAGCGATCGTTGTAGAACGTCTCTTGCGGAATCCATAATTGGCAGACTAGACAGGCTGTTGTAAGAAAGGTGCTTGAACTTTCCAATTAAGGATTGATTCAAAAGTTTAGATAGACAGAAAGCAAAGCTAGGGCGGTAGTTTGAGGGATTGAAATTATCACCCTTCAGGGCACAGGCTAAACAAAGGCATACTTCAGCAGGCAGAAAGATAGATGTTGATAGGCAGAGCATTTGCGCAGCTTGACCAGGCAGGGTGTCAGCATGGACAGATTTTAAGGACAACAGAGGCACTCCATCAGTCCATGCTCTCTGAGAGCTGAGGCCAGAGAGGCACAGAAAAACATCGTTTGGAAGAATCTAATAACAGGCACATGAGCCCAGAGGAGGACAGAGCAGGAGGGATGAGCAGGAGGGGGGTGGGGTGGTAGCGGGTGGGTGGCATGCGGGCGGCTGGTTGGCGGCGGGGTGGGCGGTGGTGGCGTGGCTATGGCGGGCATGGGTGGGTGGGCGTGCGCAGTGCGTGCGTGCGTGCGTGCGTGCAAAAAAAGTGTGCGTAATGTATGTATGTATGCATGTATGTATGTATGTGTGAATATATATATATATATATATATATATATATATATATATATATATATATATATATATATATATATATATATATATATATATATATATATATATATATATATATATATATATATATATATATACATATATATATATATATATATATATATATATATATATATATATATATATATATATATATATATATATATATATATATATATATATATATATATATATATATATATATATATATATACATATACATAGTTAAGGTCATTGTCACACCAGGTAGGGGGTTCAAATTATATTCCGCCCCGGATACCAAATACTCTAGGAACGCTCTGGGGACACCAATGTTAATAGTTTAGAAGAAATAGCATCTGTCTACTATGAAAAGAATAGAATATCAGAATGGGAAACTGAGATAAAGGTACAGAGAGTATGGGATAGAAACAGTAGAGGGGTAGTTAGGGAAAGCAAAGATTTGTAAAGTAGACCTCATCAAAAGTCAGGACATGTTTAGCGCAATATAAAGGTTTCACTGAACGGCGAAGAGAGGATGACCAAGAGTCAGTTAGAAGGTAAAGATCATCGTAGAACGCCCCTTGCGGAACCCACCATAATATGACTCAGATAGAAGGTCAGATCGTTAGAAGGTGCTTTGAATCTTCCGGCTAGACGACTGCAAGTTGAGAGGACAAGAAAAGTAAATCCATGGGGCGCAGTAGTTTGAGTTATTGGAATGGCTACCCCAGGCACAGGCTGTACCAAGGCATACTCCCAGGAAAGGTAGATATTGACAGGTGAGGCGAAGAGTCGGACCAGGTGTCAAAGAAGCATGTATATATCCACCCTGACCTTCTCCTGATAGCCAGTATGGTTCCGCAAGGGGCTTCCTCTGACTGGACTCTTGGTCATTCTCACTTGCCGTTTCTGGTGAAACTTTGCTGTTGCCTTAGACATCTCTTGTGACATCTATCCACCTGACCTTCTTCCCGATCGCTGTATGGGTTCCGCAAGGGCCTTCCTGACTGGCGCTGGTCATTCTTCACTCAAGCCGTTTCTTGATGAAACTTTTGCTGCTGTCTTGTGACATCTCGAAAGTTTTTGACAGAGTATGGCCTTCACCGATCTATCGTTGCTGTAAGGAAGGTCACTTTTCCTGTAACCTATCAACAAAGTTGGGGTCCTGGAAGGGTTCTGGTCCTGTTCCCCTTCTGTTGTCTATTAACGATCCTCTTTCAACACAACCGTCCTATCTTTATCTGTACGCCAATGAGCCCACTCTGCACCTACTCAACACCTTTTGACAAAGACCTCCCAACGGGAAGCATGGAGTTTGGCAGGCTGCAGAACGTTTAATTTCAGACCCTGCTATCCTTTTCTTGAATAAGGAAGGACGAACTCCAGTCCTTCTAATGCCTCAAACTCAGTTTCTTCACCTATCAACTCGATACAAGCTTCCAAACACCTATCCCTCATTTTTGACAAACACTCCGCTGCCACAAACTTCTCTACACTTAACATCTTCGGTCTGTCCTTAACTCAAAATCTTTAATTAAAACTTGAGAAGATATCTCATCTCTTACAAATTCATTTCCTCGATGTCAGGTCCCTGCACCCTCTCCGCCAGTTCTTTTCTCACAAATGTTGTTGTCAATATACAGGGTCCTTTGTCCGCCCCTCGCATGTAGTAGCATTTCATATGTTAGGGCTCGACACACACATCTCTCTATTTGACAGAGTCAGTCTAGTACTGTTTATCCTATCAAATCCTGTCCTCTTGCGGAGCAAAGGCCTATTTTCTTAACTTTCAGGCAATGTTGCATCATCTAGAAATTAGGAGAAAACATTGCAAAACAGCTTGGTGCTGTGGGAGCTTTCACGCACGAGGAACTGTTTTGTGGGCGAATCTACGCGAGTTGGTAAAGAGCAAGAGGATCTTGCCAAGGAGAGTCTATAGTCTGCTGTGCGTTTAGTATAGCCAAATGACACGTTCAAAGAAATATAGACTTCATTATGTCCACCTCAAAGACATTAGTGTTTCCTCAGACACAGCCTCCTAGTTCCGAAAACCTAATGTACACCTGAAACGTAATAGAGTAAGGTAGAGATGGACAGAGACAGAGAGATAGGCTAAAATGAGATAAGAACTATGGAGTCTGTAAGGCCGGATGGTCTTTATTCAAGGCAGCCCTGTTAACCTAAACTACACGCAACCTCACCATCCATAAACATAATTATCTAGCCTTTTGTTTGCAGGTATGCTGCCCACACCCTTCCCTGTGAACCAAACCCAGTGCTGGCTTGGTGTTCAGTGCTATAACTGTTATCTCACACGCTTTTCTCGCTTCTGCCCAACGTGTTCCTGACGAGCCGCTTAGGTGGAACTCAAAAGGACCACCGCCTGCTGGGGGCTGCAGGCGCGACCTCCGCCACTCGGGAGCCGGTTCAGCGAGCGTGTGGCGGGCGGTCCAGCACGGCGCCGTACTTGCACAGGAGGAGACGCGACGGAAGCTAGGCGTTGGCGGGGCGTACTTCTCCAGCGGCGCGGCGTTCCCACAAGTGGTGCTGCTGCCCACCAAGTCCAGCACGATGCGCTGGGCAGCCTGCGGCCTTCCTGCCGCTGGCGAGAGCAGTTGTGCGCCTTTCGACACGTGGAGTTTCTCGGGCGCCGGGTGTCCAGCAGCACCGTCATGGCCCAGCCCACGCCGCGCCGCCCTCCCGCCGCACCCAGAGGACGTCAGGCTCCACGGAGCGTTCCGTTTTCCTCGGCCTCCGCCGCAGTTGCTGCGGGCGGTAATTTAGCGGTCGCTGCCGTCAGGCCGAAACACTGCACTTATGCGGTCATGCCAGGGCGTCCAGTACGTGACCCTGTCTAAAGCGTATGATGTCCTCCAGCCACGCCGGTAGCCGACAGGCAGGGGACGACCATCTCCACGCCGCCCCCCCAGACTGATGCCGGGGACGGCCTTCAGCTGTATGACGTCCAGAAGCACCCGCGAGTCAGATCCAGAAGGATCTCCTGCTCGAGCGGTGGCTCCAAAAAGCCGGTGATCGGCCCCAGCCTTGGGCCAGTGGTGGAAGAGGAAGGTGATCTGCCCCGGAAACCAGCTGACGAGGCACGCGTGGCCGTTCACTGAGCTCCAGCACACAAAGTTGGTGGTCATCCACGTGAAGACACGGGTGGTTGCCGAGCCGCCGCCTCTTCCTGGATCAAGTACCGACGGCGGCCCAGCACTGCTCACCGCCTTGCCTTTGCTAGCCGCGCGGCTGCTTGCTCGAAACCCGATGCACCGGGCGGGGGAGTCATCTCAGTGTGTTGTAAGAAGAGTGAATATGTAAAAAGAAAAAAGATGATGTTGATGAAGAAGAACAGGAGGAAAGAGAAGAGAAGGAGAGAAGGGAAATGATGTAGAAAGAGAGATAGCAGAAGAAAAAAGATGATGTTGATGAAGAAGAACAGGGAGGAAAGAGAAGGAGAAGGAGGAGGAGGAGGAAAACGATGGCAAAGAGAGGATAGTAGAAGAAAAAGGATGTTGATGAAAGAGAGCAAGAAGAAAGAGAAAAGAAGAAGGAAAAGGAGGAGGAGGAGGAGGAGGAAGAAAAGATGAAGAAGAAGGAAAGAAAAGTAGTGCATGATCATGGAAAAAAGGAATTGAAAAATGGACTCAAAACAAAATAGACTACGTGCACATGTGAACTGACAGAACCTCTCGCCTCAACGTTCCTTTTATTTTCATCTTCCTTCCTTTTCCTCCCTTTCTCCTCCTCCCTTCCCTCTCTAATCTCACTTCTTCTCTTTTTTCCCATTGGCTCCTTCATATTTATAGCTTTCCTTCCCTCCCTTCTTCTTGGTTTTCCTTTCTTCCTACTGTCATATCCATCCACCTTTCTCTCTTTCCTTCCTCTTCTTCCTTCCTTCCTTCCTTCTTTCCTTCTTTTTTCTCATTCTCTTCCTTTCTCTTCATTCTCAGCTTCTTCCTATTTATATTTCCCTATTTTCTATCACTTCCTTCCTTCCTTCCCTCCTTCCTTCCTTCCTTCCTTCCTTCCTTCCTTCCTTTCTTTCTTTCTTCTTCACTCCCATCTTATTTGTAGCTGTAACATTATTCTTGAACTAACAATGTCTGTGTGTGTGTGTGTGTGTGTGTGTGTGTGTGTGTGTGTGTGTGTGTGTGTGTGTGTGTGTCAAGAAAAAGACTTACAAAACAATATTAAGTTAGAATAGTTAGATTAGAAACATTAACAAACACACACACACACACACACACACACACACACACACACACAAGGAGTGAAGGAAACTAAGGAGGAAGTAAGCAGAAGAGGACGAAGAGATGAAAGGAGGTGAGAAGAAAGGAGGAGGAGGAGGAGGAGGAGGAGGAGGAGGAGGAGGAGGAGGAAAGGGAAGAGGATGAAGATGAGAAGAAAAATAGAAGCAGAAAAAGAGGAGATGGAGAGAACAGAAGAGAAGAAGAAGAAGAAGAAGAAGAAGAAGAAGAAGAAGAAGAAGAATAAGAAGAAGAAGAAGAAGAAGAAGAAGAAGAAGAAGATAGAAAAAGAACAAGACGAAATAAAGAATGTGATGATGGTGGAGACATAAAGTGAAAGAAAGAAAACGAAGAAGGGGAACAGGAGAAGGAAGAAGAAGAGGAGGAGGAGGGAGAGGAGGAGGCGGAGGAAGAAGACGAAGAGGAAGAGGAAATAAGGTCAAATAAAGGAAAGATAATTAAGAAGGGAAATAATGAAGGAGAGAGAGAGAGAGAGAGAGAGAGAGAGAGAGAGAGAGAGAGAGAGAGAGAGAGAGAGAGAGAGAGAGAGAGAGAGAGAGAGAGAGAGAGAGAGAGAGAGAGAGAGAGAAGGGATATACTGAAGGAGGAAAATCAGAGGCAAAGGTAGGTAGGTAGGTAAGGAGGAAGGAAGGAAGGAAGGGAAGGAAGGGGAGGGAAGGGAAGGGAAGGGAAGGGAAGGGAAGGGAGGGGAAGGGAAGGGAAGGGAAGGGAGATACACCTAGGTCAGGTAGAGAATGAAATGGGAATTGATGGGGGAAGGAAGGAAGAGGAGGAGGAAGAGGAGGAGGAGGAGGAGGAGGAGGAGGAGGAGGAGGAGGAGGAGGAGGAGGAAGATTAAAGAAGATACAATGCGAGGAAAGGAAAAGAAGGAAGAGAAGGAAGGAAGGAAGGAGGAGGGAATTAGAAAGGAAGGAAGGAAAGGAGGAAAGGAAATGGCTGAGGAGAGAAGGAAAAGGAAATGAAGGAAGGAAGGAAGGAAAGGAAGAAAGGAAGGAGGGAAGGAAGGGAAGGAAGAAAGGAAGAAATTATAAAAGAAGAAAACATGAAGAAAAAGTAAGAAATTGAGAAAAAAAACAAAAAATAAATAAATGAGGAGGAAAAAAGAAGGAAGAAAGGAAGGAAGGAAGGAAAGAAAGCAGAAAGGAAGGAAGGAAGAAAGGAAGGAAGGAAGGAAGGAAAGCAGGAGAAAGTAGGAAGGAAGGAAGGAAGGAAAGAAGGAAGAAAAGAAAGCAGAAAGGAAGGAAGGAAGGAAGGAAGGAAGGAAAGCAGGAGAAAGTAGGAAGGAAGGAAGGAAGGAAGGAAGGAAGGAAGGAAGGAAGGAAAGAAGGAAGGAAGGATAGGCAAGGTTAGGCAAAGTAAGGTAAGGTACAGTAAGGTATAAGGTTAGGTTAGGTTAGGTTAGGTAAGATAAGGTGAGGTAAGGTAAGGTAAGGTAAGGTAAGGTTAGGTTAGGTTAGGTAAGATAAGGTAAGGTAAGGTAAGGTAAGGTAAAGTAAGGTTAGGTTAGGTAAGGTAAGGTAAGGCAAAGTTTGGTACGGTTAAGGGTAGGTAAGGTTAGGTTAGGTAAAATAAGGTGAGGTAAGGTAAGGTAAGGTAAGGTAAGGTAAGGTTAGGTTAGGTTAGGTTAGGTAAGGTAAGGCAAAGTTTGGTACGGTTAAGGGTAGGTAAGGTTAGGTTAGGTAAAATAAGGTGAGGTAAGGTAAGGTAAGGTAAGGTTAGGTTAGGTTAGGTAAGGTAAGGTAAGGCAAAGTTTGGTACGGTTAAGGGTAGGTAAGGTTAGGTTAGGTAAAATAAGGTGAGGTAAGGTAAGGTAAGGTAAGGTAAGGTTAGGTTAGGTTAGGTAAGGTAAGGTAAGGCAAAGTTTGGTACGGTTAAGGGTAGGTAAGGTTAGGTTAGGTAAAATAAGGTGAGGTAAGGTAAGGTAAGGTAAGGAAAGGTAAACTAAGGTAAGGTAAGGTTAGATAAGGTAAAGTAAGGTTAAGTAAGGAAAGGTAAAGTAAGGTAAGGTAAGGCAAGGTTAGGTACGGTTAAGGATAGGTAAGGTTAGGTAAGGTAAGGTAAGGTAAGGAAAGGTAAAGTAAGGTAAGGTAAGGCAAGGTTAGGTACGGTTAAGGATAGGTAAGGTTAGGTAAGGTAAGGTAAGGTAAGGAAAGGTAAGGTTAAGTACGGTTAAGATTAGGTAAGGTAAGATAAGGTAAGGTAAGGTGAGGTAAGGTAAGGAAAGGTAAAGTTAGGTTAGGTTAGGTAAGGTTAAGTACGGGGTTAAGTAAGGTTAGGTAAGGTAAGGTAAGGTAAAGTAAGGTAAAGTAAGGTAAAGTAAGGTAAAATTAAGGCAAGTCTAAGGTAACAAAACCCAGGTGAGAGAAATGAACAGGTGGGAAAATTACGGAAATGTTAATGAGTTGCAGGTGAGAGAGAGAGAGAGAGAGAGAGAGAGAGAGAGAGAGAGAGAGAGAGAGAGAGATGCAAATAGACATGAGAAAACAAAAAGAGAAAAATAATGAAGAGAAAGAAAGAGAGAGAGAGAGAGAGAGAGAGAGAGAGAGAGAGAGAGAGAGAGAGAGAGAGAGTGAGAGAGAGAGAGAGAGAGAACATGAGGCCGCAACACAAGACACCTTAACAATCCACTTGTCGGGAAGGAGGAAGAGGAAGAGGAGGAAGAAGAGGAGGAGGAGGAGGAGGAGCAGGGAGAGAGAGAGAGAGGAGGTGAGCTAGCATAACTGAACCAGCCCAGCTTAACTCTCTCTCTCTCTCTCTCTCTCTCTCTCTCTCTCTCTCTCTCTCATTAATCCTGCTTCTTCTAGGGCAGGTAATCCCTCATTAATTAGCCAAAAATAAAGGTAAATTGCCCCCCAGGTGAGATAGGAGGAGGAGGAGGAGGAGGAGGAGGAGGAGGAGGAGGAAGAGAAAGTTTAAGAAAGGGGGAAGAAAGGAATGACATGGGAGGGGACGGAAGGGAAGGGAGGGAAGGGAAGGGAAGGGAAGGGAAGGAAATGGAAAGGAAAGGGAAGGGAAGGGAGAAGAAGAAGAAGACAAAGAGGATAAGATATCGAAATAACTTGAGAGAAAAGGAAGAAGAGAAAGAAGGAAGAGGAGGAAGAAGAATGAGGAGGAAGAGAAATAGGAAGAGGAAGAAAGAGGAAGAGGAAGAAGAGGAAGGAAGTGGGAGACAAAGGAGAGGAAGTGGACGAATTTGCACGCACACACACACACACACACACACACACACACACACACACACACACACACACACACACACACACAGAGAGAGAGAGAGAGAGAGAGAGAGAGAGAGAGAGAGAGAGAGAGAGAGAGAGAGAGAGAGAGAGAGAGACTCACAGGTAAGTTATGTCACCTGTTCGCACGTCACACACACACACACACACGCACACGCACACACACACACACACCTGAGATTCACACCTTTGGACACGCTCAGGTAATTAGGCAAGATTGATATGCTCTCTCTCTCTCTCTCTCTCTCTCTCTCTCTCTCTCTCTCTCTCTCTCTCTCTCTCTCTCTCTCTCTGATTCTCTTTCCTTTCTCTTCCTTTCTTTTCATTTCTTCTCTCTCATTAGCTTTCTATCTTTCTATCTTTCAACTGTTTCCCTTTTCTTGTATTTCTTTTGTATTTTCTTTGTTTCTTTCAATTCTTTTTTATCACTATTTTTTTTTATTTAGTTTAACCATTTTTTATCATGTTATCTTTCTCTCAATTTCTTCTTCCTCCTCTTCTTCTTCTTCTTCTTCTTCTTCTTCTTCTTCCTCTTCTTCTTCCTTCCTCTGTTCATTCTATTACTTCTTATTATTTCCTTCTGTTTTCCCTCAAGACAAGTTCCAATATTTGTGTTTTCATTTATATGCAAACCTATTTCAGCGCTCTCTCTCTCTCTCTCTCTCTCTCTCTCTCTCTCTCTCTCTCTCTCTCTCTCTCTCTCTCTCTCTCTCTCTTTCTCTTTCCTTTCCTTTAATTTCCTTTCCTTTCCTTTCTCTTTCCTTGCCTTTCCTTTCCTTTCCTTCCCTTCCCTTCCCTTCCCTTCCCTTCTCCTCTCTTCTCTTCTCTTCTCTTCTCTCCTCTTCTCTTCTCTTCTCTTATCTTCCCTTCCCTTCCCTTCTCTTCTTTTAATTCAATTCACTACATTTCTTTTTATTTGTTTTATTATATTAGTCTCTCTCTCTCTCTCTCTCTCTCTCTCTCTCTCATTCACACCCGACCTCTGCTGAGAGAAGGTCGTGACCTCACCCCGCTGCGCCCCACAACATCGCTTGCCCTGTGTTTTCGTCGTGCTCTTGGGCGTTTGTGTGTTCTCGCTTGTGGACCTTGTGTGTTGCCTGTGATTTCCCGACACGTGTTTGGTGTGTGTTCGCTTGTGGTTTCTGCCTGTGGTTGCCTCTGTGATTTGTGTTTCCGGTGTTTTTGCGTGTGATCTGGCTGTCTCCGGGTGTTCTGCGTGGGTTTCAGAGTGATTCAAGTGTGTTGTGTTTCCGGTGTTTTGGCGTGTGATCTGGCTGTTTCTGGGTGTTCTGCGTGGGTTTCAGAGTGATTCAAGTGTGTTGTGTTTCCGGTGTTTTTGCGTGTGATCTGGCTGTTTCCGGGTGTTCTGCGTGGGTTTCAGAGTGATTCAAGTGTGTTTCAGAGTGATTCAAGTGTGTTGTGTTTCCGGTGTTTTGCGTGTGATCTGGCTGTTTCCGGTGTTCTGTGGGTTTCTGAGTGATTCAAGTGTGTTGTGTTTCCGGTGTTTTTGCGTGTGATCTGGCTGTTTCCGGGTGTTCTGTGGGTTTCAGAGTGATTCAAGTGTGTTGTGTTTCCGGTGTTTTTGCGTGTGATCTGGCTGTTTCCGGGTGTTCTGCGTGGGTTTCAGAGTGATTCAAGTGTGTTGTGTTTCCGGTGTTTTTGCGTGTGATTTGGCTGCTTCTAAGTGTACTGCGTGGGTTTCAGAGCGTTTTGAGTGTGCTGTTTTGTTTCCGGTGTTTTGCGTGTGATTTGGCTGTTTTCGAGTGTTCTGCGTTTCGAGTGTGTTGTGTTTCAGTGCTTTTTACGTGTGATTTGATGTTATAGTGCTCTGCGTGGGTTTCAGAGTGTTTTGAGTGTGCTGTTGTACTTCCGGTGTTTTTATGAGTGACTTGAGGGTGTTTAGTTGTGCTTGTGCTTGGGTTTCTGAGTGTTTGTGTCCTGAGTGTGACTTTGTGTTCCTGAGTGTCTCACGTGATTTGGGTGTGTCGACAACCCACCCTTTGAATTCCCTGAGGATTCAATCTGCTCCTCCTCATTACACCTCTTTAAATCCCCTAGAGGATTAACACTTCTACACCCCTTTCCCTCACCTCACCTAAGCCCCCCCACCCTCGCTCACCTCACATCCCTTTGCTCCTCCTCATCCCCTAGAGGATTAGCCCTTCCTACTCCTCCCTCACCTCCACATATTTCTAAGCCCTTCCCCTCACTCACCTTACCTCACATCCCATTTACCCATCCTTTCACCCACCTTACCTGCCTCTTTCTTAACCTTTCTTGTTCTCACACACCACTCACCTCACATCCCTTCCTACTCCTCCTCTCTCCACTTACCTCCTTTCCCAAACTCCTCTCTCACTCATCTCACCTATTTCCTAACCTCCTTGATCTCACACACCTCACTCACCGCCTCCCTTTCCCTCTTTACTCACCTCACATCCTTCCTACTCCTCCTCTCTCCCACCTCACCTATTTCCTAACCCTCCTTGATCTCACACACCTCACTCACCGCCTCTTTCCCTCTTTACTCACCTCACATCTCTTCCTACCTCCTCTCTCCCACCTCACCTATTTCCTAACCCTCCTTGATCTCACACACCTCACTCACCGCCTCCCTTTCCCTTCTTTACTCACCTCACATCCCTTCCTACTCCTCCTCTCTCCCACCTCACCTCTTTCCTAACCCTCCTTGATCTCACACACCTCTCTTCCCCCATCTTTACTCACCTCACATCCCTACCTACTCCTCCTCTCTCACTTTTCCTCCATTACTAAACTACCTCTCACACACCTCACCCCCTTTCCTAATCCCCTTCACTCTGTGTTTTATCTCTTTCATTTCAGCTAAGATGGCGCCTAAGAAGTGCAGTACTTGTAACGGTAGCTTCTCAGCTCACTTTTTTACAGGGCGTTCTGCTGTCTGTCGACTGTGTCTGTCCAGGCAGCATCTCGAGACAAGACTGCAGGAGCAGGAAGAGAAGATGGAAGAAGGCCAGAATAAAATAATAGAGCTTTCTCACCAGGCAGCATCTCGAGACAAGACTGCAGGAGCAAGAAGAGAAGATGGAAGCAGGTCAGAATAAAATAATAGAGCTTTCGCACTGTTGCCTCCTTGCAGGAATTCATCCAGGCTAACGTTGCTGTGGTGCCAAACCCTTCTCCAACCGCCCCCTTGCCCTCAGCGGTACCGTCGACACCAGCGGACAACACCACGCAACGGGAGGATGCTAGTGGCACCGACCATGATGGCTTCACCGTCGTGAATGGAGGAGCCAAGCCAGCCAGACAAGTTGATTTATCCTGTTCATTGCTTCAACAGGTTTGCCATTCTGGAGGAGGAGGACGAGCAGGAGAGCACCTTCCTGGTGGGTGACTCCATGATTCGCCAGCAGGTCGTTGAGTTCTGCGGCAGAGTTCCTCGTCGAAGACGGAACTATTGCTATCCTGGTGCTGGGATCGACGACATAACTGCTGCTCTTGAGGAGATCTCCCCCCAGGCTACTAATGATTCACTGTTTGTTATTCACACAGGTACGAACGACGTCACCACGACCCGGTCTGAGGAACTCCTGGAGAAGTACCGTAGGCTCATCCAGCAGTATAAGACTAAATCCTAACATTTTGATTTCAGGAGTTCTACCACGGACTTGGGCGGAGAGCGACTTTTTCAGTAAGGCCTTCAGCCTAAACAACCGCTTACAGACTCTTTGTAGGAAGCTTGACGTGGAGTTCCTAAACGCATGGGACAATTTCTATGGACAAAATGAGCTCTTTCACAGGGACGGATTGCACCTTTCTCCCATCGGGGCAGCCAGACTCGGAAGGCTCCTCAACGAAGCAGTGCGTGTCATCCGAACAAAAACGAGTCACGGCCACGTCCCTCCACCCTGCCCGTGTAAATAGACGCCGTGCATCACAACAAACCTGTAACCGTGATCCCGCAAGTACCACCACCTCTATTACCAAGCCTCTAGATAACTTAAAATCCTTAGTTTCAATGCGCGTAGCCTAAGAAACAAATTTGATGAACTGAGATGTCTTGCTTTAACAGAAAATTTTGACATAATTGCTATAACCGAAACATTTATCGACACCACAAATATTGATTTAAGTTCCGAATACAACATAGATGGCTACAGACTCTTCAACAAAGATCGTGTAAACCGTAGAGGCGGTGGCGTCGCCCTTTATGTCAAAAGCTATTTGCAACCCACTGACAAAACACCGGGAAACAGTAACGTTGAACATTTGTGCGTGCGAGTAAACAGTGCAAAAGTCCATTTAAATATATCTGTCACCTACAGACCTCCGGGCAATCACT